>NC_063062.1:37070227-37157727 GCF_018812025.1 Megalobrama amblycephala | reverse complement strand
GAGCAGACGTACACACTTCTCCTGGTCTCTACTCTCTGCAGCTTGTTTCCCAAAACACCATTAGCATGTACAGACTCTTGTATTTAACAATAACCTCTGAACACTTGCAAACCCATTGCATGAAACTTAAACAGAACTTTGTCCTTGCTTTCAGTTTAATACAGACACAAGACACTTAATAAAAGTATATTAATGCATTTTCATCATTGCAAATCTTTGTGCAAAGGAAGTGTGCTACTGAATGTGCACTTGTGTGCTTTTAAACTTGAAAAAATAATCTTTAAAAAAATGTACAAAAAATATATTAATGAAATAAAAGGCCACTTAAAGAGAATAGACTTTCATGACTGTTTCTTAAAATACTTTTAAAAAGTGCACTTATTTATAAAAATGTCAAATTAAAAGTTTTAGTTTTACATTTTACAAATCCTTGTCAGTACATTTGGCAGTGCGCTTTAAACATATTCCGAAGGCAGTAGAAGCAATTATGAAATTACATATAAAGATGTACTTGAGTCCTATTTAAGTGGGTAAAACAGCACTCTTAAAGGGTTAGTTCACCCAAAACTGAAAATTCTGTCATTAATGACTCACCCTCATGTTGTTTCACACCCGTAAGACCTTCATTCATCTTCAGAACACAAATTAAGATATTTTGATGAAATCTGAGTGTTTTTTTATCCTCTATTGAAAGCAATGAAATTACCACATTCATTGTCCAGAAAAGTAGTAAAGTAGTTGACTGTTTTAACGATGCTTTTAAATGTTCATTTATTAAACATTAATACACTCTAAAAAATGCTGGGTTAAAAACAACCCAAGTTGGGTTGAAAATGGACAAACTCAGCAATTGGGTTGTTTTAACCCAGCGGTAGGGTTAAATGTTTGCCCAACCTGCTGGGTAGTTTTATTTAACTCAACTGTTGTTTAAAAATTACTGTATTGCTTAATTAAAATGAACCCAAAGTATGTTGGAAATGAACATTTATTAATGTTCAATGAATAATTATTAAACAATAAACATTTATTAAATTGCTTATTAATAAATTTATATTAATAAACTATTAAACTATAAAATGTATTTCAATAAAATATTAAAGCTTATTAATAAACATTCACCTTTTGTCTATTATTGTTGTCTCTAATTGCATCTGGTTTTTAATTTCCCAACTATTTTGGGTTCATTTTAAGCTAGCCATATAGCAATTTTTAAACAATAGTTGGTTTAAATAAAACTACCCAGCAGGTTGGGCAAACATTTAACCCAACCGCTGGGTTTGTCCATTTTCAACCCAACTTGGGTTGTTTTTAACCCAGCATTTTTTAGAGTGTACTTTTCTGGACATTGAATGTGGTACTTTTGTTGCTTTCAATAGAGGATAAAATCATCAAAATATCTTAATTAGTGTTACAAAGATGAACGAAGGTCTTACGGGTGTGGAATGACACAAGGGTGAGTAATTAATGACAGAAATTTCATTTTTTGGGGAACTAACACTTTAAATTATTGCATTTAATATAAATTTAAACTAAAACATTTTCATTTTGTTCTAAAGAAAAAAAAAAAAAAACAATTGAAATTATGTGTCCAAAACCATTAAATCCAGTTTGCACTTAATTATATTCTTTTAAAGTATATTTTTTTTCCATAATAATTACTCTTTTTTTAAAAGTATGCTAAAGTTTACTTCTTTTTCATAATAAAAGTCATTGTACAGTATATTTGAGAAAAAGAGTTTCTTAAAATAAATATGTCAAAACATGATGAGGAAACATTTTTGTAAGACTGTTTTTCAATTAAATTCAATTCACATTTATTTGTACAGCTTTTCACAATCTGTTTCATGTCAAGTTTCCAACCAAAAAAGTTTCCAACCTTCCATCGCATGCACGTGTTAATCTTTCATCGTTTTCATTAATCTCTATGAAGGTGAGTATCGGGATTTCTGAATCCATATCTTATCAAAACCATCATTTCTTTTATTAAATTCAGAATGTTTAATAACTTTCATCACCTCAAGATGAGTATTTTCCATTACCGACTGCATTTTTATGGGGAGACAAACCTTTAGACATACTGGAGAAAGTTTCGGCCTGTAGTTGCGGTCACACTCGGCTTTGAGCATGCAGAATTACTTCACACCCTGTAACACTGCAAACCAGGCAGCTTTTTTTAAAGACAGCTTTATTTAAACTCAGCCAAGAGGTCAAATCGGTGTTGTGTCGATTTGCAGGTCAGAGTTCCACATGAGCTTGCGTTTCTGGTCTCCAGCATTCGTTTGTGTGCATAACAATAACAATGCATCTGCTTCATAACAAGTGATATAATGTGCTGATTTGTGAAACGAACGGTACTCTGATGTAAAATAGCATACAGGGTGAAGTTAAGATGGTCATACAGTAAAAGCATGGATTGCAACATTATCACGTCTCTTTGAAGCGACTGATAGCATCTCTCAGGCTTGTTTCTCACACCTAGAGAATGTTAATGATGAGGAATGGCGTAATACCATGGGGAGACGGGCCGGCGGGTGGGCTGCTGTAAAACCGGACCCCTTGAGAGCTCTAGTGCGTTCTGGACATATCCATAAAACGTATGAAAAATGATTTGGCTGTGACTAATTGCCTGTTTAGTGTCGTAGAAAGTTGTGAAACAGACCATTGGCTTTTAAAACCTAAGTGAGGAACGGGATTAATTATGCAGAAATATATTCCATAGCCAAGTTCCATACATTCTGTTATAAAATAAGGAGAATACTATGGGACAAAAGACAGTGGGATGGATGGAGGTTTATAGAAAGATTATGCACCACCTTTGTGAAAAGATACTTTAAAAAAGAATACTTAGTGTTTTCAGACCCATAAATGCATACTATTTACAATGAAAATGTACTATAGTTTACATTTACATAATTAGTTTAACTGAAGAGTGCTTTTTGACTCACTTAAGTAGGACTTCAGTACATCTTTATGTCAGTTTCATAATTCTGTTGTCATTGAAATATGGTTAAAGTGTACCGCCGAAAGTATTGATGAATATTTATGGTAAACAAGGATATACTTTGACGTCATCTCTAATGAATCTTGTATGTCATGTATTTGGATAATTACACATTTGTAATAATGACACTGCAATTTAGAAGATTTAAAATATATTAACTTTAATAATGTGCTACAGTTAAAATTATAATCAAGTACTTTACATCAAAATAAGTGTACTTCTTTAAAACATGACAAAAGAGTATTAAAATGATTATTTAATATGTGGTAAGAAATAGTCGTGAAAACATGCTTAAGTGGCCTTTTATTTTGTTGTCTGCAAGTACAGTATTTTATACAAATATTAAGATTAAATAAATAAGATTGCATGTACACTATAAGTGCACATTTCATTTTTTCATTTCACTGCATATTTATGTATTCATGTATTTTTCTACAAAGCATTTATACTAAAAGAAAAAATATTGGTTTATAATATTTAGATATTGATACAAAAAGCTCATATAAAAGCTATATAGCTCAAGGTACAAGCAGCATTGGGCCATTGTGAGCGATCAATTGAATAAAACAGTCCCTCCTCTCTATTAAGAGCGGACAGATTTGTGGACCTGTGGACTTTTTTAAAGGACTGCTAGTAGTCCTGCACTAAAGTTCATTTTTAGCTCTCCACTTCTTCACGATGACAGGATCTTGGCACGTCCTTTTATGAATAGAACTGAAGTACTTTCGAACCGGCCAATAAACCAAGATCCCAAGCATGGCATTAGAGAAAAACTCAGCATCAATTCCACAGACACTCGAATGGATGCTCTCGAGCGCCTTAGGAGTGATTGAACAACAGGAAGTCCAGGGAATCATTATTGCCTGATTTTTGAGAGTGTGCAGGACATGAAATAATATTGATTGAGTCTACTCAAAATGTGGCCTTGATACAGACAGTGAGAGGACTTGCCTTGCTGTGATGGTGGGAGGCTGGCGACTCTCGAGTCGAGTTATCAGGACTCAGTGATGAGTCTTCATACTGACACTTCCACCTTCAGTTTTCAGCTCATCGTAAATATAAACCAACAAAACGTGAAGAAAACTGCTGCAGTGACCATTCTGGTTAAATTATTAGTGCCAATGAAATCTGTTTAGTTTATTCCCAAATTCCATTTTATTTTTCCCAAACTTTGTTTAAATTTTTCTGGTTTCTATTTTAATCGATTTAATAATCAAAAAGCATGTCTAATTAATTGAATTCATTAAACTTCAACAATTTAATGGTTTCAAAAATAAATTGGTCCTCCAGCTGTTCCTTATATGTACATTTAACTTTTCCGGCCTCTTATTGCTACCTGTCCCAACTTTTTTTGGAATGTGTAGCTCTCATGAAATCCAAAATGAGCCAATATTTGGCATTCCATTTCAAAATGTCTCACTTTCAACATTCAATATGTTATCTATATTCTATTGTGAATAAAATATAAGTTTATGAGATTTGTAAATTATTGCATTCCTTTTTTATTCACAATTTGTACAGTGTCCCAACTTTTTTGGAATCGAGTTTGTATCTATCTATCTATCTATCTATCTATCTATCTATCTATCTATCTATCTATCTATCTATCTATCTATCTATCTATCTATCTATCTATCTATCTATCTATCAAACTAAATCTATCTATCTATCTATCTATCTATCTATCTATCTATCTATCTATCTATCTATCTATCTATCAAACTAAATCTATCTATCTATCTATCTATCTATCTATCAAACTAAATCTATCTATCTATCTATCTATCTATCAAACTAAATCTATCTATCTATCTATCTATCTATCAAACTAAATCTATCTATCTATCTATCTATCTATCAAACTAAATCTATCTATCTATCTATCTATCTATCTATCTATCTATCTATCTATCTATCTATCTATCTATCTATCTATCTATCTATCTATCTATCTATCTATCTATCTATCTATCATCAAATTCCATTTTATTTTTCCCAAACTTTGTTAAAATTTTTCTGGTTTCTATTTTAATCGATTTAATAATCAAAAAGCATGTCTAATTAATTGAATTCATTAAGCTTCAACAATTTAATGAATAATTTTAAATTTTAACAATAATAGGATCCTATTAAATGTGTTGTTTTTTTTCCCCAGAACTTCTCTGTTGTCTGCTTCTTTTTTTCTTCTGATTCTGTGCTTTATGGTTTAATACAAGTTTATTATCAAAAACGGTGGTAATCAAATAAACACATAAGTTGTATTATTAGTAGTATTACTTTGAGTACATTCTACTGTATGATACTGTAATATATTTCTGTAATAATTTCTTCAAGTTAAACCAAACTTTTATTTTGGCCTTTTTTATGACTATATTCTGTGATTCCATTCACATTTTCTGCACTGTGGAAATCATAAGGCCCTACATTATTCAGAAACTAAACCTCTGCTGTCCATAAAGGTTTAACCCCTGTGAAGACTGAACTGCATACTGGATGATAGAGTGCAAGTATGCTATTATACAGCATGCACAATAACAGTTATCAACAACATTTTACAATATACATGGACAAAACTAATTAGTTCAAATGCAAAACAAGAGAATGGTGCACTAGAATAAAATAAAAACTGCAAAAGGATTTCAGCAAATAACACATTAAAGTAATGTGAACTAGATCAGCTTCAAAATGATTTGCTCCTGTGGTCCTGAAAATTCACCTCAGGAAACATGTGGGTGGATTTCGCTGATTAAACAAATTCATAGTATGGTCCACCACATACTTTCTAGCTCATAATTAACCTGTGCTAGCGTTCACCGCCCTTCATTATCCCAGCTTTTTCTTTTAGTCAGATACCAGAAGAAAAAAAAAAAAATTACACACAATTTCTCACAGCCCCATTGACATACCCTAGACATACTATAGATACACTGATCAGGCATAACATTATGACCAACTTCCTAATATTGTGTTAGTCCCAATTTTCTGCCAAAACAGCCCTGACCCGTCGAGGCATGGACTCCTCTAGACCCCTGAAGGTGTGCTGTGGTATCTGCACCAAGATCCTTTAAGTCCTGTAAGTTGCGAAGTGGATCCTCCATGGATCTGACTTGTTTGTTCAGCACATCCCACAGATGCTTGATTGGATTGAGATCTGGGGAATTTGGAGGCCAAGTCAACACCTCAAACTCATTGTTGTGCTCCTCAAACCATTCCTGAATCATTTTTGCTTTGTGTCAGAAGCATTATCCTGCTGAAAGAGGCCACAGCCACCAGGGAATACCGTTTCCATGAAAGGGTGTACATGGTCTGCAGAAATGCTTAGGTAGGTGGTACGTGTCAAAGTAACATCCACATGGATGGTAGGACCAAAAGTTTCCCAGCAGAACATTTCCCAAAGCATCGCACTGCCTCCGCCAGCTTGCCTTCCTCCTATAGTGCATCCTGGTGCCATGTGTTCCCCAGGTAAGCGACGCACACACACCCGGCCATCCACGTGATGCAAAAGAAAACTTGATTCATCAGATCAGGCCACCTTCTTCCTATCTTCTATCTGTCTATCTACAAACCCGATTCCAAAATAAGTTGGGACACTGTGCAAACTGTGAATAAAAACAGAATGCAATGATGTAGAAGTTTCAAATTTCAATATTTTATTCAGAATACAACATAGATGACATATCAAATGTTTAAACTGAGAAAATGTATCATTTTAAGGGAAAAATAAGTTGATTTTAAATTTCATGGCATCAACACATCTCAAAAAAGTTGGGACAAGGCCATGTTTACCACTGTGTGGCATCCCCTCTTCTTTTTATAACAGTCTGCAAACGTCTGGGGACTGAGGAGACAAGTTGCTCAAGTTTAGGAATAGGAATGTTGTCCCATTCTTGTCTAATACAGGCTTCTAGTTGCTCAACTGTCTTAGGTCTTCTTTGTCACATCTTCCTCTTTATGATGTGCCAAATGTTTTCTATGGGTGAAAGATCTGGACTGCAGGCTGGCCATTTCAGTACCCGGATCCTTCTTCTACGCAGCCATGATGTTGTAATTGATGCAGTATGTGGTCTGGCATTGTCATGTAGGGAAATGCAAGGTCTTCCCTGAAAGAGACGACGTCTGGATGGGAGCATATGTTGTTCTAGAACTTGGATATACCTTTCAGCATTGATGGTGCCTTTCCAGATGTGTAAGCTGCCCATGCCACACGCACTCATGCAACCCCATACCATCAGAGATGCAGGCTTCTGAACTGAGCGCTGATAACAACTTGGGTTGTCCTTGTCCTCTTTAGTCCGGATGACATGGCGTCCCAGTTTTCCAAAAAGAACTTCAAATTTTGATTCGTCTGACCACAGAACAGTTTTCCACTTTGCCACAGTCCATTTTATGAGCCTTGGCCCAGAGAAAACGCCTGCGCTTCTGGATCATGTTTAGATATGGCTTCTTTTTTGACCTATAGAGTTTTAGCCGGCAACGGCGAATGGCACGGTGGATTGTGTTCACCGACAATGTTTTCTGGAAGTATTCCTGAGCCCATGTTGTGATTTCCATTACAGTAGCATTCCTGTATGTGATGCAGTGCCGTCTAAGGGCCCGAAGATCACGGGCATCCAGTATGGTTTTCCGGCCTTGACCCTTACGCACAGAGATTGTTCCAGATTCTCTGAATCTTTGGATGATATTATGCACTGTAGATGATGATAACTTCAAACTCTTTGCAATTTTTCTCTGAGAAACTCCTTTCTGATATTGCTCCACTATTTTTCGCCACAGCATTGGGGGAATTGGTGATCCTCTGCCCATCTTGACTTCTGAGAGACACTGCCACTCTGAGAGGCTCTTTTTATACCCAATCATGTTGCCAATTGACCTAATAAGTTGCAAATTGGTCCTCCAGCTGTTCCTTATATGTACATTTAACTTTTCCGGCCTCTTATTGCTGCCTGTCCCAACTTTTTTGGAATGTGTAGCTCTCATGAAATCCAAAATGAGCCAATATTTGCCATGACATTTCAAAATGTCTCACTTTCAACATTTGATATGTTATCTATATTCTATTGTGAATAAAATATAAGTTTATGAGATTTGTAAATTATTGCATTCCTTTTTTATTCACAATTTGTACAGTGTCCCAACTTTTTTGGAATCGAGTTTGTATCTATCTATCTATCTATTTAGGTCTATATATATCTTTGTCCAATCTACCCATCCATCCATAAAATATGTTTCTGGCTCTTTTCTGCATCAACTTTTTATATTGCAGACATTTCGATCTGTTTAGCTTTTATTTACATGCTGAACTCACTGTCAGCAGAACTGTGCCCTGCTGACCCTAACCTGTGATTGCCACTGAAGTGCTGACAAGCTGACAACCTTGTATACGCTTAAAAGGAAAATAATAACGTTGTGTTTTCTTTCAACCTTATTGTGTTCTGTCAGAAAAGTGGTTGCTAGACACATCAAGCATTAGATTTTTCCCAAACCAACATCTTTCCAAGCAAAAAGTGTTTCTGTTCAGACGCTGTGCTTCAAGTGACCTCAATTCCCAGAAGCGAAGAGCATGAAATGACTCGGCCATTGTGTTTGGAGTCTTATTTTTTATCTTTGCAGCTAAATTTAGGTAGAGATTTAAGATAGGTATGGAGATTAACTTACCTGAGCTCATCTTCCACATGTTCTGACAGTCTTATTAGACATTTATCTACTTATTGTCAGTCACACAAAATCATGCTAGCGTTTGAGTGAAGCTGTATTTGACCTCGTGTCCCTCCGTAAGTGTTGGCAGTCATACTGTATACATCAAACCAAGCACACAGAGGAGTACCTTGAATCTTGTTACCTCTTTGTCTGGTTCAGGACCTCAAATGCTTTGCTGCAAATCGATCACTTTCTCCAGAGAATCACATCCCACATCACACATTTCTAGCAGGTGCACAATTAAAACGTTTAGTGAATGTTATCACAAACTGTATCATAATTGCCTTGGTCTCAACACACGCTGGTCTTGATCTTGACTCTGTCTCAACACACGCTGGTCTCAGTCTTGTCTTGGTCTCAACACATGCTGGTCTTGGTATTGACTCTGTCTCAACACACGCTGGTCTCAGTCTTGTCTTGGTCTCAACACATGCTGGTCTTGGTATTGACTTGGTTTCAACGCACGCTGGTCTTGGTCTTGTCTTGGTCTCAACACACGCTGGTCTTGATCTTGACTCTGTCTCAACACACGCTGGTCTCGGTCTTGTCTTGGTCTCAACACATGCTGGTCTTGGTATTGACTTGGTTTCAACACACATTGGTCTTGGTCTTGTCTTGGTCTCAACGCACGCTGGTCTTGGTCTTGTCTTGGTCTCAACACACGCTGGTCTTGATCTTGACTCTGTCTCAACACACACGGGTCTTGGTCTTGTCTTGGTCTCAACACATGCTGGTCTTGGTATTGACTTGGTTTCAACGCACGCTGGTCTTGGTCTTGTCTTGGTGTCAACACATGCTGGTCTTGGTATTGACTTGGTTTCAACACACACGGGTCTTGGTCTTGTCTTGGTCTCAACACATGCTGGTCTTGGTCTTGTCTTGGTCTCACCACACGCTGGTCTTGGTCTTGTCTTGGTCTCAACACACGCTGGTCTTGATCTCGACTCTGTCTCAACACACGCTGGTCTCGGCCTTGTCTTGGTGTCAACACATGCTGGTCTTGGTATTGACTTGGTTTCAACACACACGGGTCTTGGTCTTGTCTTGGTCTCAACACATGCTGGTCTTGGTCTTGTCTTGGTCTCACCACACGCTGGTCTTGGTCTTGTCTTGGTCTCAACACACGCTGGTCTTGATCTCGACTCTGTCTCAACACACGCTGGTCTCGGCCTTGTCTTGGTCTCAACACACGCTGGTCTCGGTCTTGTCTTGGTCTCAACACATGCTGGTCTTGGTCTTGTCTTGGTCTCACCACACGTTGGTCTTGGTCTTGTCTTGGTCTCAACACACGCTGGTCTTGATCTCGACTCTGTCTCAACACACGCTGGTCTCGGCCTTGTCTTGGTGTCAACACATGCTGGTCTTGGTATTGACTTGGTTTCAACACACACGGGTCTTGGTCTTGTCTTGGTCTCAACACACGCTGGTCTCAGTCTTGTCTTGGTCTCAACACACACTGGTCTTGTACTTGTCTTGGTCTTGTCTTGGTCTCAACACACACTGGTCTTGGTCTTGACTTGATTTCAACACACGCTGGTCTTGGTCTTGACTTGGTCTCAACACACGCTGGTTTCAGTCTTATCTTGGTCTCACCACACACTGGTCTTGGTCTTGTCTTGGTCTCAACACATGCTGGTTTCAGTCTTGTCTTGGTCTCAACACACACTGGTCTTGGTCTTGTCTTGGTCTCAACACACGCTGGTCTTGGTCTTGTCTTGGTCTCAACACACACTGGTCTTGATCTTGACTCTGTTTCAACACACACTGGTCTCAGTCTTGTCTTGGTCTCAACACACGCTGGTCTCAGTCTTGTCTTGGTCTCAACACACGCTGGTCTCAGTCTTGTCTTGGTCTCAACACACGCTGGTCTTGGTCTTGTTTTGGTCTCAACACATGCTGGTCTTGGTATTGACTTGGTTTCAGCACACACAGGTCTTGGTCTTGTCTTGGTCTCAACACACGCTGGTCTTGGTCTTGTCTTGGTCTCAACACGTGCTGGTCTTGGTATTGACTTGGTTTCAACACACACTGGTCTTGGTCTTGTCTTGGTCTCAACACACGCTGGTCTTGGTCTTGACTTGGTCTCAACACACGCTGGTCTTGTTCTTGTCTTGGTCTCAACACACGCTGGTCTTGGTCTTGTCTTGGTCTCAACACACGCTGGTCTTGGTCTTGACTTGATCTCAACACACGCTGGTCTTGTTCTTGTCTTGGTCTTGTCTTGGTCTCAACACACACTGGTCTTGGTCTTGACTTGATTTCAACACACGCTGGTCTTGGTCTTGACTTGGTCTCAACACACGCTGGTCTTGTACTTGTCTTGGTCTTGTCTTGGTCTCAACACACGCTGGTCTTGGTCTTGACTTGGTCTCAACACACGCTGGTTTCAGTCTTATCTTGGTCTCACCACACACTGGTCTTGGTCTTGTCTTGGTCTCAACACATGCTGGTTTCAGTCTTGTCTTGGTCTCAACACACGCTGGTCTTGGTCTTGTCTTGGTCTCAACACACGCTGGTCTTGGTCTTGACTTGGTCTCAACACACGCTGGTCTTGTACTTGTCTTGGTCTTGTCTTGGTCTCAACACACGCTGGTCTTGGTCTTGACTTGATTTCAACACACGCTGGTCTTGGTCTTGACTTGGTCTCAACACACGCTGGTTTCAGTCTTATCTTGGTCTCAACACACGCTGGTCTTGGTCTTGTCTTGGTCTCAACACACGCTGGTCTTGGTCTTGTCTTGGTCTCAACACACACTGGTCTTGGTCTTGACTTGGTCTCAACACACACTGGTCTTGGTCTTGTCTTGGTCTCAACACACGCTGGTTTCAGTCTTGTCTTGGTCTCAACACACGCTGGTCTTGGTCTTGTCTTGGTCTCAACACACACCAGTCTTGGTCTCAACACATGCTGGTCTTGTTCTTGTCTTGGTCTCAACACATGCTGGTGTTGGTCTTGTCTTGATCTTGTCTTCGTCTCAACACACACTGATCTCGGTCTTGTCTTGGTCTCAACACACACCGGTCTTGGTCTCAACACATGCTGGTCTTGTCTTGGTCTTGTCTTTGTCTCAATACATGCTGGTCTTGGATTCGACTTGATCTCAACGCATGCTAGACTTGGTCGTGTTTTGGTCTCAACACACACTGGTTTCGGTCTTGACTTTTCGGTATCGGTTTAGGTGGTCTTGACTACAAAACTAATGTGCACATAAGCTCTCAGAATACATTCTTAGTATTAAATTATTTAAACATTTCATGAAAAAACTCTACTTTAATACATATTTTAATAATGATTGCATATGGTACTGTAATATAGATTTAGTATAAAATACAAATTTTATGATATGCCACAGATGAAATCCCCCTTGTTTATTGCTTATCATATAATCTTTTTTTTCCCTGTTTAAATGTGATGTTTAATGCACCTGCAGTAGGCATAGTAACTACTTTAACAAATAGGAGTGATAGGACTCAGATGTTAGTCAGGGGTCAGTGCTACATTGTCTATTTAGTCGCCTTCACTGGAACATCAAAGATGTTTCCACAGACAGAAATCACACATGAATAAAAATCACACCAACCACTTTAGAGAGAGAAAATATTAGAAAGGTTGAGGGAAGAGAAATAGTTTGTTCTGGTTGCGGCAGGAAGTAAATGACAGAGATGAAACAAATCAAGTCTGAGTAGCTTCCCCGAGTGAGCCAATTCTTAGTAATCAGTGTGACTGTATTGAGCTTTCTTCCTTATGGACCCTGATTTGCCACCAGAATATACATCTGTCTCCATTCACTAAAGCACTGTGGAGGAGTGAGCGCCCTTGTTTTGTCATATTTCTTGCATTTAAAAACAGAAAGTGTAAAAATAAGCACAAAAGAGTGAAGTGATTTTGGGTAACGAGATGATGAGCGAAAATTAGATTGTCAAAATGCAAGCTCTGGCCGCCTTTAATATGTACAACTACACAAGTAATATATATCACAGAGGTTGTGCTACAAGTAATTATTCATCACATAGATGAGGTGTAATTTTTCCATCTTTAATCATGCTTTATTTTTTTTTAATCATTATTAATGTGACATCCATACAGTATCATAAGACATTCTGTGGCAAGAGCTCTTTTAGTCTCCCAAAGTGCTGTGCATTTTCTGCATATTTATTTTAATGAAATGAAAAATGAACAGATAGTGTGGTTTAGCAATCTGGTCACCCTATTTATTAATTAATATTCCATGAATTTTCCCGCTGGACAGCTTTTAAAATCTGTACTTCCTCGCTCATATCTCTCACATTTTATTTCATCCCTTTTAGAATCCTTTACTGTTTCTTAACCTTATAAAGCTACTGTATTATATTTGATAGATGCATTTATAAGGCCTCTGAATTATCAACATGATCAAAACTTTGCTGATAAACCTGTTGCACACATTGTACTACATGCCTTCTGTTGTCTGATTGATAGTTTAGACATTTTTAGCAAGTAAAATACCTTTTAGGGTAATTGTAAAAACGCTCACCTTCAGCTCATGCTTCTCGAGTCTTTTTGCTGTGAAATCTTTACTGATTTAAATGTTAGAATATCTTTTATATTGTTAGTAACATTTCAAGATGAACACTTACTGGATTGAAGAAACTAAGGTTTACTTAAAAAAAAAAAAAAACATGTTCAAATGTGAATATCAAATATGATCATCAGGCTTTTGAGAAAAGTTTATTTGCTCTTAATCATCATTGTATTGCATTGCATTATAAACATTTTAAAACTACAGGCAATCAGAATTTCATCTTACTTTTTTGGCCATATAAATATCAGCATCTGCACCAAATTGCATATTAATAAAATGAGGTGTTTTCTCAGAGTATGAGCTTCTTGTTCATATAGTTTTTCTAAAGGTTCAATAAACTGTTCCATTTCAAAAATATTAAACAAACTGACTTTTCTGACTATTATTTGATATGTCAGGCTGTACAGGGTTAAGTAGGGATGACTTATTTTATTTTTTTATCTGTGCAAATGACAGAAAACATGTTAAATTATTCATCAAAGTTTTTAAAATCCAGTAAATGACCAAAAATGTTTCATTATCGCAAATCTCTGAATATACAGAGATCGTCCAGAGCGTATGTAGACGTCGGGTGAAAAGGAGTGTTTTCCCCTGACGCACCCAGAAATAAACATTTAACAAAAGTCTTAAAACTAATGAAATGTCCCTGTTCAGTTTAGGGACAACGTAACGATGGCCTGGAGGCAGTACAATGCTCAAGTTTGAGATGCTGTCTTCTAGTAGTTAAAAATGTTCTCCACTCTTCTTCCTCCCTCTCAGATTGAAGGCTTATTAGTTCCCGTCTCTTGGACTGCAGTCTCCAATAAGACTGTATCAGCAAATCCACTTCATTATCCTCTTTAATTGGCTAAATAATCCCCCTCGCTCCCCACTGAACTTGTTTGTTGGTGGGCAGACTGGCGCTCTACTGGAGAAGATCTAGTCAATTTTTACACACACATACACACACAATAATTGAAAAAATCATACAGCCCAGTTTAAAACAAACTCATCCATGTGCTTCACTTCAGGGAGCAAAAGCTCCATAGTCAGATCGGCTCTGCACTGGATCGCTTCAATTACCAACATGAGCTTGTTCATTAAAAGACAAAGCTGTCGATGCCGATCTGATCAGCTAATGGCATGTTAGTAAAAACCGAGAGGAAGCTTCACTCGCAGCGTTTCAGCCCTTTGAGTGCCATACAAGAGAAAAAGACGAGGCAGAAAAAAGGAAAGAGAGATCAGCTGTAAAGGTTTGTTTTTCTCCTGATAGATGGCTTTTTCTCACAGCCGTGCTTTGCTTGTTTATGTTAATGTGTCTGATGACCTGTTGGTCTTCAATCTAACTGGAGGAAATGGCAGATGGAGCAGCGGGGTGTGATCCTTTGATTGTTATTCAATGCGTCCTTCACCACAAAGCCTCACCAACATTAAACACACAAGATGAATGAAAATGTGCACAAAATGTCGAGCTCAGTTTGCCAGCATGAGCCCAGACGTGAGCCGTGTCTGTTTACTGCCATTGCTTGAAGATTATTTCATGATTGTCTTCAGTTTCTCCACTGCAATCTAAAAAAAACTATACTGATTCTTTCATAATAATGTTTTACAATAATTAAAATCCAAAGTTCACCAAAATACCATATTAATACAAATTAAACACAGCTATATATATATATATATATATATATATATATATATATATATATATATATATATATATATATATATATATGCATTAATGCATTAAATATATTTTTAAAATGTATCATATATAAAGACTTTAAGTAAAGTATTACCAAAAATGTCATTAATAATGTCTTGTAATGCACCTTATAATGCATTGTATGATCTCACAAACCAATTTCAGGTGTAACGAGGAATCTGTAAATGTTATAATGCATTTTAACTTTGGTTACAATTATTTATGAAAAGACATAATAACCTATTATAACATAATAATAACCTCTCGTTCTCTTTAGCTCTCGGCAGAAACTTTCCTCTGGACACAGTTCATCTGCCTCTGTAACATTAAAGAAGAAGTTTTTGAGTGACACAGAATGACATTTGAGCATAACAGCCTATAGCAGTGGTTCCCAAACTTTTTAAAGTGACTTCTATTAGTAAAACATTTTTTTGTTTGTTTTTTTAGGCAATTTTTAAGGCAATTTTTTTTAACCCTATTACATGTGTCATGTTTAATAAAAAATAAATAAAAAATACATTAATTTAATTATTCATATAATAAATAAAGTAAAAATGATGGTAACATTTGACATTTTTAGTGTCACAAAACAACAAGTGACATTTTTAAATATTAAACTAAAACCGCCAATAGGTGGTGGCAAGTAACAGTCTTAATGAGTGAGTCATCGAGTCATTCATTCATTCATTCAGTAAGGAATCAAGTGGCTGTATTAATGAGTCATTGGATAATTGACTCACCCGATTCTTTCAAAGCCACAGATTCGTTTATTAACGAAACACCGCTGTGTGTTGCAGTTCTGCCGTGGCTTTCGTTGGAACTAGTGTTGTAGGCCAGTCTTGGTCTTAAGACCATTTTTTGAAGGTCTCGGTCTCGACCACATTTGTACTCGGTCTCGTCTTGGTCTCAGACTTGAGATTTTGTTTCAAGACAAGACCACGACTGCTGGGATATCACTAAATTATCGGTGCATTGTCTGATTTATTGATTAATATCATTAATGTGATTGGATTTGCAATCAATAACTTATTTCTAATTTGATTTATTTATTGTGCCGGTTCAGAAATTAATGAGGAATTGTGTCGAAAATGTCACCAAAATTAATGGAAATGCTCACAAAATTCAAGATATTGTTGCAAAAAAAGTACTGGATTTTTATATGATATCATGTGATATAATTAAGCAATATCACAACAGCAAGAGAGCTGTTTTCACAACATCGAGCATGATTGCAAACATGATATTGCTTTTATACAAACAAGATGAATTTTGTCTGATTGGTAACAGATATAGTGTCTTATTCTAATTATATGTATTTATTAAAACTAAGGCATTTCTCAGGCGGTTATGTGGATTTTTATGAATTTAAGGAGGGCCGGTCTTGGTCTTGACTTGGTCTCAGATTAGGTGGTCTTGACTACAACACTATTTGAAACTATTATTTAGCTGCAAAATAGAGCAAAAAAATACTGTTTAAGATGTACATCACTTAATATTACCTTTTTGTTTGTTGAACTGTTGTATAAAATCAATGTCACATTTGCAATCGTGTGGATATTTGGTCAAAATTGCATTCTTGCTTGCATAATATATTATCAACATTAAAAACAAGAACTCACACAGGGTATGTTTCTGTATCGATGAGAGTTTGAGTTTTAATCTCTTTATGCACAGTCTGCATTTGTTCTTCATGCTACTGAGTGCTGAAACCCCACTTTTACAAAGGTTTGTTGTTGAGAACGGCAGTAATGTATCGTGAGGCAGCAGACTCCACACAACCTGTCATATGCAATCAGTTTTGACCGCAAAAAGATGAGGTAATTTGATTGGATGTCATGTATTTGACCTTTTACGGCACTACCATTTTCCTGTTTTTACACTAGAAGCGGCATTTTGCCTGTTAGAAATACATGCTCAGTTTTAATGTTATTTTAAGGTGGGGTAGAATTAAATGAACAGCAAAACTCAGCATGTTCCCCGGTTTGGGAACGACTAGCTTATAGAATCCTCTCTGATTTACACCAATTGTCATCAGTCAGTGTGCTTGATTTTATTCCACAATCTGACCTCATGACCCACCTTCAGGTTTCACAAGATGAACGTCTCGTCTTGAAAATGGAAGAAGTGTGTTTGGAAGGCCATTAGACGGAAGTTTGCAGAGCGAGCCGGTCGTTCGGGATCTATCGGTCTGACCATCTCTACTCCCACGGGAGATGAATCCGAGTAAATGATTACGCTGAGGGGGTAATTAAGAACAATCTGTCTTCAAACACTCATTTTGCTGGGCTACTTTGCCCTTCATTTGCCTTTCCATTTTCTCTAATGTATAATTTTGCTCTCTTCTCTCTCTCTCTCTCTCTCTCTGTTCCTCCCACTCACACATTTTTTTCCCACCACAGGATTGTTTTTGCACTGTAGAGTAAATACCAAAAGCTCTAACAGAGAGGCAGGTTTTTGTTAAAGACCCTCAAAGCCGGGAGACGAGGACTGAGCACGGACGCCCTCCTCGCCGAGGATCGATCAGCTGTGCTATTGGCAACATCCCTTTGAATAAAACACAGCACTATTGAGTTCACAATCCCCACTGGGCACAAGAATGGGGAGACATAACCTTTCGCATCTCGGCTTTGTGCGCCGAGTTTCAAGTCGTCACCCCCAACGACCCCGACCTCCCCGCCGAGAGGAAAGAGGCAAGAGAAGCAGTGTAAATGTCAGAGAGGAAAGCAGGCACTTCAAAATATGGCTGTTTTTATCCCTTCCCTCATCCGTCCAAACCAAAGGCTCTGAACTGTGGCTGTGATCCTGAAATACACCAGGAAAAACCAAAGCAGATTTAGCTGACTACCATCTAAACGCATCTACACTTCCATTCAAACATTCAAATTTGATTTTTTTTAATGTAAGAAATCTCTTCTGCTCACCAAGACTGCATTTATTGGATCAAAAATAAAGTATAAACAGTATATCCACCTTATTCCTGTTTTGAATTAAGGGTGGTTTGGGGAACTTCCATTCAAAAGGAGTGAAACTAATCATTTCAAATCAGAAGGTTGCTGAATGATACGGAAGAGGATTAGGGCCAAGCAATAATAAAAAATAAAACCATCTCGAGATTAAAGTTGTTAAATTTCAAGAAAAAAGTCTAAATAAAATGTTGAGAATAAAGTCATTAAATTACGAGAAAAAAGTTGATAAATTATGAGAACATCTCGACTTTTTTCTTGAAATTTAACGACTTTTTTCTGGTAATTTAATGACTTTATTCTAAAAATGTTATCTCGACTTTTTTCTTGAAATTTAACGAGTTTTTTCTTGAAATTTAACAAGTTTTTTCTCGAAATCTAACGACTTTTTTCTCATAATTTAATGACTTTATTCTCAACATTTTATCTTTACTTTTTTCTTGAAATTTAATGAGTTTTTTCTCGTAATTTAACGAGTTTATTCTCAACATTTTATCTTTACTTTTTTCTAGAAATTTAACAACTTTTTTCTCGTAATTTAACGAGTTCATTCTCAACATTTTATCTTGAATTTTCTTGAAATTTAACAAGTTTTTTCTTGAAATTTAATGAGTTTTTTCTCGTAATTTAACGAGTTTATTCTCAACATTTTATCTTGACTTTTTTCTCGAAATGTAACGACTTTTTTCTCGTAATTTAATGACTTTATTCTCAACATTTTATCTTGACTTTTTTCTTGAAATTTAACGACATTTTTCTCATAATTTAACGAATTTGTTCTCGAAATTTAACAACTTTTTTTCTCATAATTTAACGAATTTGTTCTCGAAATTTAACGACTTTTTTCTTGTAATTTAACGAATTTGTTCTCGAAATTTAACAACATTTTTCTCATAATTTAATGAATTTGTTCTCGAAATTTAACGACTTTTTTTCTCATAATTTAACGAATTTGTTCTCGAAATTTAACAACTTTTTTCTCGTAATTTAACGAATTTGTTCTCGAAATTTAACGACATTTTTCTCATAATTTAATGAATTTGTTCTCGAAATTTAACGACTTTTTTCTCGTAATTTAACGAATTTGTTCTTGTAATTTAACGACTTTTTTCTCATAATTTAATGACTTTATTCTCAACATTTTAACTTGACTTTTTTCTTGAAATTTAACAACATTTTTCTCATAATTTAACAAATTTGTTCTCGTAATTTAACTACTTTTTTCTCGTAATTTAATGACTTCATTCTCAACATTTTATCTCGACTTTTTTCTTGAAATTTAATGAGTTTTTTCTTGAAATTTAACGAATTTTTTCTCGAAATCTAACGACTTTTTTCTCATAATTTAATGACTTTATTCTCAACATTTTATCTCGACTTTTTTCTTGAAATTTAACGAGTTTTTTCTCGTAATTTAACGAGTTTATTCTCAACATTTTATCTTTACTTTTTTCTCGAAATTTAACGACTTTTTTCTCATAATTTAACGAATTTGTTCTCGAAATTTAACGACTTTTTTCTCGAAATTTAATGACTTTATTCTCAACATTTTATCTTGACTTTTTTCTCGAAATTTAACGACATTTTTCTCATAATTTAACGAATTTGTTCTCGAAATTTAACGACTTTTTTCTCGAAATTTAACGACTTTTTTCTCATAATTTAATGACTTTATTCTCAACATTTTATCTTGACTTTTTTCTCGAAATTTAACGACATTTTTCTCATAATTTAACGAATTTGTTCTTGAAATTTAACAACTTTTTTCTCGTAATTTAATGACTTTATTCTCAACATTTATCTCGACTTTTTTCTTGAAATTTAACGACTTTTTTCTCGTAATTTAATGACTTTATTCTCAACATTTTATTTCAACTTTTTTCTCGAAATTTAACAACATTTTTCTCGTGATTTAACGAATTTGTTCTCATAATTTAATGACTTTTTTCTCGTAATTTAACGAGTTTATTCTCAACATTTTATCTTGACTTTTTTCTCGAAATGTAACGACTTTTTTCTCGTAATTTAATGACTTTATTCTCAACATTTTATCTTGACTTTTTTCTTGAAATTTAACGACATTTTTCTCATAATTTAACGAATTTGTTCTCGAAATTTAACAACTTTTTTTCTCATAATTTAACGAATTTGTTCTCGAAATTTAACGACTTTTTTCTTGTAATTTAACGAATTTGTTCTCGAAATTTAACAACATTTTTCTCATAATTTAATGAATTTGTTCTCGAAATTTAACGACTTTTTTTCTCATAATTTAACGAATTTGTTCTCGAAATTTAACGACTTTTTTCTCGTAATTTAACGAATTTGTTCTCGAAATTTAACGACATTTTTCTCATAATTTAATGAATTTGTTCTCGAAATTTAACGACTTTTTTCTCGTAATTTAACGAATTTGTTCTTGTAATTTAACGACTTTTTTCTCATAATTTAATGACTTTATTCTCAACATTTTAACTTGACTTTTTTCTTGAAATTTAACAACATTTTTCTCATAATTTAACAAATTTGTTCTCGTAATTTAACTACTTTTTTCTCGTAATTTAATGACTTCATTCTCAACATTTTATCTCGACTTTTTTCTTGAAATTTAATGAGTTTTTTCTTGAAATTTAACGAATTTTTTCTCGAAATCTAACGACTTTTTTCTCATAATTTAATGACTTTATTCTCAACATTTTATCTCGACTTTTTTCTTGAAATTTAACGAGTTTTTTCTCGTAATTTAACGAGTTTATTCTCAACATTTTATCTTTACTTTTTTCTCGAAATTTAACGACTTTTTTCTCATAATTTAACGAATTTGTTCTCGAAATTTAACGACTTTTTTCTCGAAATTTAATGACTTTATTCTCAACATTTTATCTTGACTTTTTTCTCGAAATTTAACGACATTTTTCTCATAATTTAACGAATTTGTTCTCGAAATTTAACGACTTTTTTCTCGAAATTTAACGACTTTTTTCTCATAATTTAATGACTTTATTCTCAACATTTTATCTTGACTTTTTTCTCGAAATTTAACGACATTTTTCTCATAATTTAACGAATTTGTTCTTGAAATTTAACAACTTTTTTCTCGTAATTTAATGACTTTATTCTCAACATTTATCTCGACTTTTTTCTTGAAATTTAACGACTTTTTTCTCGTAATTTAATGACTTTATTCTCAACATTTTATTTAAACTTTTTTCTCGAAATTTAACAACATTTTTCTCGTGATTTAACGAATTTGTTCTCATAATTTAATGACTTTTTTCTCGTAATTTAATGACTTTATTCTCAACATTTTATCTCGACTTTTTTCTCAAAATTTAACGACATTTTTCTCATAATTTAACAAATTTGTTCTCATAATTTAACGACTTTTTTCTCGTAATTTAATGACTTTATTCTCAACATTTTATCTCGACCTTTTTCTCGAAATTTAACGATTTTTTTCTCGAAATTTAACGTGTTTTTTTCTCGTTATTTAACGAGTTTATTCTCAACATTTTATTTAGACTTTTTTCTCGAAATTTTACGCGTTTTTTCTCGAAATTTAACAACTTTAATCTCAAAATGTTTTTATTTTTTTATTATTGCTTGGCCCTAATCCTCTTCCGTAGAATGAGCTGTCAGTTTTCCTTCATGTTTTATTTTCAGACATCATGAGAATAACATATGTTATAACAAGATTATCTATAGCAAGAGCTCTTTTCAGTCGCTGCATTCTTTTCCTCATGATTATTTTCTTTTGCATTTTTCTGTAATATTAGGAAAAAGGACAACATATACTGCATATTTGTGGTCTGTTCTCCTGATTTAATTTACGATATATCCTATTAATAATTCACTGGAATGCACAAAGAATCTCTCGTTTTTCTCCTCAAATCCTCACGTCTCTTTCCAGGTTTGTTTTCACAGTAAATACAATTTATTATCTGTCAAAATGACGGAGATCACTTTGAAATAGTATCACGCAATGCTGAAGTTAATGAACATTTTTGATTAAGGCAACGTATGTTACATAACACATATTTTTGTGGAAACCGTGATACATTGTTTGCAGGATTCTTTGATGAATAGAAAGTTCAAAAGAACAGTGTTATTTGAAATAGAAATCTTCACATTGTAACATTATAAATGTCTTTACTTTTGATCAATTTAATGCATCCTTGCTGAATAAAAGCTATTTTCTGATTTCCTAACCTAAGAATAAAGTAAAGAATATTTTGTTGTGTTTTAAAGAATGTTTTAACCTTTTTTTTCTTTCTAAAGAGAAAAGCTGGATCATTCCATGTCAAATCAACCAAATTTTGGAAAATTCATTTTTTTTCTGTAGAAAGACAAACATGAATAGTGATGAAAGACAAAATATTAAATGTCATAGATGTATATTTACAGAGGTAAACAAGATACATTTCTAGTTTCAGTGTTATTTGTTCTTCAGATATTCCTCTTTAAATGCAGTAAGTTGTGCAAAGTGAACCAAATTTGGTTTTCGATCACTGAAAATGGGTACAATTCAAAAATTTGAACATGGAGCTGCTTTGTACTGAACTATATAGGGTCTTGAAAATAAAGATTACAAAAGGAAACTTTATCAAAAACGAGAATCTAGAAGGATATTAAGATATCTTGAATACTTTTTGAGTGACAGGCATGCAAACTTTGGAAAAGGAATATTTATGCACTCAGACAGGTATGTTACAGTAATTACAGTTATAGTTTTATAGTTTTAACATTATTTGTTCTTCAGTTATTCCTCTTTAAAATAAAAAAAGTATCAGCTGTATGCAAAGTGACCCACATTTGGTTTTTGACCACTGAAAAAGTGCACAATTTACCAATTTACTCATAGAGCCACATTGAGATCTCCATATCTCTGGGATTGAACCATTGAGGGCATTTAAAATGAAGATACCAAATGGAAAGTTTGTTAAGAACCAGAATCTAAAAGGATATTAAGATATCCTTAATACTTCTTGAGTTACAGGCATGCAAACTTGATGCAAAAAACACAAGAAGAGCTTTTTCCCATTTTTGAACTGTCACCGTTGGCATATAATGAAACAAAGATATAGCAAAAGTCAACAGATTTTACTAACAGACCTACCAATCTCTGTGTAGAAATAAAATAATGATGCTGCCATCTTTCTAAAGGCATTTTTACACCCCTGCTCCAAATCTCAGGTGAAAATGGTCATTTTGACCCCCTCAGTGGATTACTCAGTAAATATACATCTGTGACATTTAATATTTTGGCTTTCATCACTATTTACGTTTGTCTTTCTACAGAAACAAATTGAACAAAATCAAAAATTTGAGCAGGAGACCTCTGGTTGATTTGACACAGAATGACCCAGCTGTCCTTTTCTTCTTAAGGACAAAATAAGATGTTTAAAAAAAAAAAAAAAACTATTTGAGAACTTGAGGAACATTTTATGAACTTTATCTTAAGAAATGTTTTGCGTTCTTTCCTAAGGAGATTTTCACGAGTCCTGCCCCAGATCAGGATGTGCTTTAATTATATTAAACAAAACATCTCATTTTGTGTTACACAAAAAACAGTCATTTATTTCTGGAAATACTCGATGGTGTTTTTTGTTGTTGTTGCTGTTTTAAATCCTACTCACCCCAATCATTTGAATGGTAATGTATGATGGTTTCAACAATATTAAAAAAATATTCAACTTTGCCTTCACGGGAATAAACTTTGGATGTATTTTTGATCAAATAAATGCAACTTTGATGAGCAGAAGAGACTTTAAAGCAAGAAAATCACTAGTGTAATGTTTGAAACTTTCCTAACTACTATAGTTGTCATATGAACTCTTGATGTTAATAAATCTTATTAATAAACAAAGCTCTGATAGTGTATGAAGGGACGAGAGTGATTCATGCATGACAAACCTCTTTGAATATGAGCAATAGTCATAAAATGACTTTAGCAAGTCTTGAAATTTTCCCATATATAATTTATTTAGTAATTCATTTATTGTTTTTTTTTTTGTTTTTTTTTTTAATCTATTATCTATGTATTTAATATTAAATAGTATATAGTTCTTTGTAATCCTGTCTCAGTTCTTGTTTTGTATATGCAAAGTCGTCCGTTCTCTCAGAGGTCCTTGCTTTTCTGTTTGGTGGGGACGTATGGCAGGACAGTCTGAGTGCTCTTATCCGAAACAGTTTGTGTGCTGCTGTTCCGTAACAGTTTTTTCCGGCAGCCCGGGTTGAGAAGACCTTTCCTGGGTAGTGTGTGAGAGCCCGTCACCGGCACCTTCACGGGCGAGGGGTCCGCGGACGCCGTTTCCCGACAGTTGTAGAGTCCCGGCGGGTGATCGGAGGAGGACAGCGGCGGGATCGGCGAACAAGCCAGCGGACTGGGCTCACTGTCCGTGTCCGGGGTCCCGCAGTCGCCTTTATCGTCCTCCTCGCCGCCGTCGTCCACCTCGTCTTCGTCGTCGTCGCAGCACAAGGCGTGGTAGAGGATCTTGTCGCTGAAGCGGACCCGCTCTCTGGTCCCGGACGTGCGGGAGGTTTTCTGGCTGTGCGTGGAGCTGGACGCCTCTTCGCTGGAGGAGTCCGGCGTGATGATTAAAGGTCCGTTGGGGACGGGGAGACCCCCGTTCATCTGCGAGTAGACGCTGGCGGTGGCGGGCGTAGGCGTGGACGATGACGGCCTCCCCTGGCCCTCGTCCGTCTCCTCCCTGTGTGCTTTCCGGTTCGCTGCGTTGGACGCCTCCAAGAAGTTGCAGAAGTCCCAGCTGTCCGAGAGCATGTCCTGGCCGAGGAAGTCCAATCTGAAGGCCTCACCCAGGCCACGCTCGCTGCTCGAAGTGCTGCTCGCCGTCGCCACCGTCCAGTCGTCCGGCTCCAGGTCGAAGTCGAAATCAGATGTGAGTTTGTCGATCTGACCCACCACCTGCAAGAGAGAGAGAGACGATGATGAAATAATGGGTTTGCGTTCCTTGATCATCAAAGATGCATTAGCATCACCTTGAAGGTCAGTCTAATTTAACTTTAGTCAACTTCAGTTCCTCTTTGAGAGCGCTGAAGTGATCCTAGGATTATAATTCATTTTATTAAACTGTTTGAACAAAAATGGAATTGAGTTGACTCACAGGGCCCTCGTTGTCCAACACAATATTCCATGGAAGTGTCAGTATATGAAATTCATTTCCACAATTATTTTGTGATTCCCAGTGTGGGCTCTATCTATCTATCTATCTATCTATCTATCTATCTATCTATCTATCTATCTATCTATCTATCTATCTATCTATCTATCCATCCATCCATCCATCCATCCATCCATCCATCCATCCATCCATCTATCCATCTATCTATCTATCTATCTATCTATCTATCTATCGTTCTATCGTTCTATCTATCGTTCTATCTATCGTTCTATCTATCTATCTATCGTTCTATCTATCTATCTATCTATCTATCTATCTATCTATCTATCTATCGTTCTATCTATCGTTCTATCTATCGTTCTATCGTTCTATCTATCTATCGTTCTATCTATCTATCGTTCTATCTATTGTTCCATCCATCCATCCATCCATCCATCCATCCATCCATCCATCCATCCATCATTCTATCATTCTATCATTCTATCATTGTATCGATCAATCAATCATCTATCTATCTATCTATCTATCTATCTATCTATCTATCTATCTATCTATCTATCTATCTATCTATCTATCTATCTATCATCTATCTATCTATCGTTCCATCCATCATCCATCATCCATCATCCATCCATTGTTCTATCGTTCTATCATTCCATCAATCGATCGATCAATCAATCCATCCATCCATCTATCATTCTATCAATCAATCAATCAATCATTCAATCATCTATCTATCTATCTATCTATCTATCTATCTATCTATCTATCTATCTATCTATCTATCTATCTATCTATTGTTCTATCATTCTATCACTCTATCTATTGTTCCATCTATCTGTCTATCTATCTATCTATCTATCTATTGTTCTATCGTTCTATCACTCTATCTATTGTTCCATCTATCTATCTATCTATCTATCTATCTATCTATCTATCTATCTATCTATCTATCTATCTATCCATCCATCCATCCATCCATCCATCCATCCATCCATCCATCCATCCATCCATCCATCCATCCATCCATCCATCATTGTCTTTATTAAAAAACACTGCTCAACTAAAAAATAAAAAAGGTGTTTAAATTGACCTAAGATAAAATTATTGCCGATACCAACAAGGCAATAATTATTTTCATGTCATAGCAGATAACCAATAATTGTTTTTTTAGACCACAAAATAAAATAAAATAAAATAATGAAATAAAATAAAATAAAATAGTAAAAAGTGATTTTAGGCATCACATCAGTATTTAGACATGCTCAGTATGAAAAATGGATATTCATTTTGAGATTTGCAAAAGATTATAATATTATAATATTGCATTGCATGCATTTCTTTCCCAGCATGAGACCAATGTTATTTTCCTCAGCTGTTAGTCTAGTTAACATCTAAATAAGGGCTACTCCTGTGGCCTTAAGAATAAGCATTCTTCTGTGTTCTTCAGATTCGTGTAACATGGTTTCTTGGTTGAGGTGTGTTTTTCTTGTCACTTTGTGGCATAAACACAGAAGGATCAGATGAAAATGCCCTGCTGGCATGAGGGATTAAAAATCTAATTCATTTATCCGGCACAATGACTCCAAAGGAGCAATTAGGAGCTCTAAATCCCTGATTACACCGCAGTGAAAGCCAGAGGAGGGCCTGTGTTTCCGTGATCCGCTCACTGATTTAACAGATGAGTTGCCTGAGACACTTTTTCTCATCTCTATCTGTAATCACTGACTGAACGGCTGATACTATATTTAAGCATGTGCTGCAAAAGCCGGTTGTTGAGTTTGCTCAGACGCTTATGGGATATGACTGCTTGACTCCATGTAATTGCCTGTATGTTATTTTTATTGTATATGTTATATGTCAGATAGAGTTAATTTATGACATTGTTTGAAGATGTTTTTCCACCCACATTGTGGATGAGTGGCACTACTTCATCAAATAACAGGAGAAACATGAATGAAACCCCTCACAGAACCTCTGTAGTGAGAGATGGCAAACGTATTAGGCCAATCAAATGATAAATTAGCTCAGAAATAACTTATAATAGGTAAAGGGCATTGAGTATTGAGTGACAGGTTATTAATAATGTTCCCTTCATCCTACCCTGTCTGTCTTTGTCCAGTTAAATTATAGAACTGCAAATGCATTCATACAATTTATATAAAGCCACAGCTGTTTTCAGCATTGATAATAATCAGAAATGTTTCTTGAGCAGCAAATCATCATGTGACATTAAAGACTGCTATGCTTTCTCCCTCTTTTATTATACCTCCTTGTTTTCAGTCTATGCATCTAATTTCTGGTTCGTAATAATCATGTGATTGCCTGAGCAGTGGACTCTGAATGTGTAACTTATGCTATGGCGTCTCTGGATGAAGGGTAGGAATCTTAATAACACACGCTGAGGTGCTGAGGATGTGAGATGAATTGCTGGCCCAAGGGCGAATGAGATAGCTTTGTTTACTAGATTACTCGTCCCGCAAAAGCAGGATTTAATTCAATCAATGTTTTCCGGATAGTCTGGCACTGTTAGACACATTTCACGAACCCCTGTCATCCAAGAGAGGAGCATAATTTTATCAATATTAGGTCCGTTATGACTCATGCCATTTTTAATATTAATTGGAACTGCAGCACATCCTCACAGGAACAAGCGCGCTGTCAGTAAAAGTTATTCCCAATTCCAATTGAAAGGTGAAGTGTGTAATTTCTGAGCCACTAGAGGCACCAGACGTACGCTCTTAAAATATAAAGTTTCCAAAAGAGAGGTTTTTTTTGCAGTGATGCCATAGAAGAACTATTTTGGTTCCAGAAATAACCATTTACTTTCTTTAGTGTGTAATGTTGCTGTTTGAGCATGAAAAAGGCAGGAGTTCTTCTCTATATCAGTGTCAGTGTTTCTGAAACGCCTCCATCTTGAGTTTTCTTCACAATATTCCTCATTTAAATAATTCATACGGAGAATAAAGGGGCGGGGCCTGGTTGAGTTGCGGTTCTTGGCGGTTATGGTAAGGGGCGGGACATTTCCCAAACACCAATCAGAACACACAGCTCCGGCCGACCAATCAGAGCACATTGTGCTTTTCAGAAGGAGGGGCTTCATAGAGACAGGAACTAAACGGGTGTGTTTCCCGTACAATGACGTGATTCGCTGCTTCACTACCATAGTACGATGCATCGTTGAACAAATCAACTATGTTTCCCGAAACCGTATTGTCGCAAACGTGTCGTTCAACCGCGTTAGTAAATGATGTCATGCAGGTGGTGGAGTAATAACTTCTTTAAATGAATCCATTTGAGATCGAATTAATGCAAGATTTTTTGCAGTAAATTACAGACATGGCATCTGAGGACTAATTCTCATTTTTCTCAGTTATTTTCCTTTATTTCCAGATTCAATCATAGACTCGTTCTTACGTACACAGATGCGCACTCTTCAAAAACAGTGCTTAAAAATCTGACTAAAATATGTAAATGACATTTGTATATATTTGAAATAAAAGATATATATTGTACTTAATGTCAGCTTGCTTATTTTATTATTTAGTCCACATGTCATAAAAACAAGAAACTCTTCTTCTAACCACAGCTCGAGAGCTGTTGTTCCAACCACACAAGTTTGCGAAGCAGTTTGCGAATATTTGTGTGAACGATGGTTTCGGGAAACACCAAATCGGTGGATTATGTTAGTTTGACGCTAGTTAGCTTGCGATGTTAGTTGGCTAGTGATGCTTTTGGGAAATGCCACCGAAGTGCAGGGAAGAGAGGAGCTGCAACAATGGAGAATATAAGAAAAAATAATCAACATTCAAGCATGAAAACCTGTTCTAGTAGAGCACAAAAACAACATCAAGACTTTTAATAATCTTAAGAACCTTTTTTCCACTATTAAGCGTCTTTTGTTCATTAGAAAGTTTCCATAGATGTCGAAGGCTCTTCATAGAACCGTAATGCCAATAAAGAATTATTGGTGTACATGTAAACATAAAAAGGTTTCTTGAACACTCCCCATCTGCTATTGGTCATCAAACAGATAAAACAAACAAGCAGTGATTTTTGTGATAATTTCTAAATTAACTGCTTTAAAAATGGTATGTAATCGAGCCTAAATCATTAGATCAGATCTGGTAAAAAACAAATCTTAATTCATTGGTCCCATGCTGGGAAATGAACAGTTTATTTTAGTAGTTGGCACGTGAAGTGTACATGGACTTTTTCTGCATTCATGTCAACACTGTATTAGTTATTGGCCGATATTACAGATTGTTTTGGCTCATATTTGATTTATATGCATGCATATTGTTATGTGTGCTTATTTCACTTTTTTTACAGCTTTAATTTCAATGTATTTTTGTCTTTCATGAGTTTTTAACTCTCCTGCCAGGCTGTTGTTGAAAATAAGAACTTGTTCGTAAGTGACTTGCCTGGTTAAATAAAGGTTAATAATAATAATACAGCATAGTCCCATTTTTAAACCATCTAAATCCATTGTTTGAGCCCACTTGCTGTCAGGCCGGATGTCTATCCACATATAACACAGGCAGAAGAAAGTATTTTTACGTTGCACAAATTACACACTTCACCTTTCCACCTTCCCCCTCCAAGTACAACACAAACTGCTAACAGAAACAGAAAACGGCTAATTTCGCTGATAATGTCCGTTGTGCGGCGTAATCATCGAAGCAGCCGCCTCCGTTCCCGCGGCTCGCTCTAACAACGGCGCAGGCATTCCTTGGGGTAAACAAAATCATTCAAATGAGCTTGCCTAGACGATGCCCTCACCCCACAACAGCTCCTGAAGCAATTTAACTAGATAGCAGCGCAAGCTTAAAGGGTCTGCGGAACCTTTCTAGGTCACAGATGGGCTCGACGCAGCTACAATGAACAGTAATCCCTGTGCCTTTCTCAGAGATGCAGAGAGAGTGAGTGGGCTATGGAGTAAATTATTGGGTAAACAGATTGCCTAAGTGTAAAGGATGAATGAACACATCAGGAAGAAGTCATTAGCGTTGGGACACATTGCGTTTTAACTGGAAGGAGCACAATGAGAACCTGCAATAGTAATTACAGTCTATAGGGTAAAAATCACATCCTTTTGTCGGCCTCGGCCCTCATAATGGCAGAGATTGCAGCTGGATTATTCAACTCAGAAAAGATTCCTCTTCCCACTCCGGTGCTTTCAGCTGACGCTCGTCTCACTGTAGCTAAATTATACACCAGCACCGGCTCCAGAAAAACAGCACATTGTAGGTTGAAAGACCTGCATTTTGGAACAATTATATCTGGTAGCAAATGACACCAAACTGGCCTTTGGAATCTACAGTTCTATCTACTGTTTCTGCAGTTACATTGTAACTGTCTTTACAAGTGAATTATGGAATCATTCATTCATCCGATTCCTTTTGATTCAATTCACTCAGGATCAAATCAAGTGACCGTCTTTATGAGTGAGTCATTGAATCATTCATTCATCCAATTCCTTTTGATCCAGTTAAGCACGCAGATTCACTCAGGATCATAACAAGTGACCGTCTTTATGAGTGAGTCACTGAATCATTCATTCATCCGATTCCTTTTGATCCAGTTAAGCACGCAGATTCACTCAGGATCATAACAAGTGACCGTCTTTATGAGTGAGTCATTGAATCATTCATTCATCCGATTCCTTTTGATTCAATTCACTCAGGATCAAATCAAGTGACCGTCTTTATGAGTGAGTCATTGAATCATTCATTCATTCATCCGATTCCTTTTGATCCAGTTAAGCACACAGATTCACTCAGGATCATAACAAGTGACCGTCTTTATGAGTGAGTCATTGAATCATTCATTCATTCATTCATCTGATTCCTTTTGATCCAGTTAAGCACACAGATTCACTCAGGATCAAATCAAGTGACCGTCTTTATGAGTGAGTCATTGAATCATTCATTCATCCGATTCCTTTTGATCCAGTTAAGCACACAGATTCACTCAGGATCATAACAAGTGACCGTCTTTATGTGTGAGTCATTGAATCATTCATTCATTCATCCGATTCCTTTTGATCCAGTTAAGCACACAGATTCACTCAGGATCATAACAAGTGACCGTCTTTATGAGTGAGTCATTGAATCATTCATTCATTCATCTGATTCCTTTTGATCCAGTTAAGCACACAGATTCACTCAGGATCAAATCAAGTGACCGTCTTTATGAGTGAGTCATTGAATCATTCATTCATCCGATTCCTTTTGATCCAGTTAAGCACACAGATTCACTCAGGATCATAACAAGTGACCGTCTTTATGAGTGAGTCATTGAATCATTCATTCATTCATCCGATTCCTTTTGATCCAGTTAAGCACACAGATTCACTCAGGATCATAACAAGTGACCGTCTTTATGAGTGAGTCATTGAATCATTCATTCATTCATCTGATTCCTTTTGATCCAGTTAAGCACACAGATTCACTCAGGATCAAATCAAGTGACCGTCTTTATGAGTGAGTCATTGAATCATTCATTCATCCGATTCCTTTTGATCCAGTTAAGCACACAGATTCACTCAGGATCATAACAAGTGACCGTCTTTATGAGTGAGTCATTGAATCATTCATTCATTCATCCGATTCCTTTTGATCCAGTTAAGCACACAGATTCACTCAGGATCACAACAAGTGACCATCTTTATGAGTGAGTCATTTAATCATTCATTCATCCGATTCCTTTTGATCCAGTTAAGCACACAGATTCACTCAGGATTATAACAAGTGACCGTCTTTATGAGTGAGTCACTGAATCATTCATTCATCCGATTCCTTTTGATCCAGTTAAGCACACAGATTCACTCAGGATTATAACAAGTGACCGTCTTTATGAGTGAGTCATTGAATCATTTATTCATCCGATTCCTTTTGATTCAATTCAATCAGGATCAAATCAAGTGACCGTCTTTATGAGTGAGTCATTGAATCATTCATCTGATTCCTTTTGATCCAGTTAAGCACACAGATTCACTCAGGATCATAACAAGTGACCGTCTTTATGAGTGAGTCATTGAATCATTCATTCATCCGATTCCTTTTGATCCAGTTAAGCACACAGATTCACTCAGGATCATAACAAGTGACCGTCTTTATGAGTGAGTCATTGAATCATTCATTCATTCATCCGATTCCTTTTGATCCAGTTAAGCACACAGATTCACTCAGGATCACAACAAGTGACCATCTTTATGAGTGAGTCATTTAATCATTCATTCATCCGATTCCTTTTGATCCAGTTAAGCACACAGATTCACTCAGGATTATAACAAGTGACCGTCTTTATGAGTGAGTCATTGAATCATTCATTCATCCGATTCCTTTTGATCCAGTTAAGCACACAGATTCACTCAGGATTATAACAAGTGACCGTCTTTATGAGTGAGTCATTGAATCATTTATTCATCCGATTCCTTTTGATTCAATTCAATCAGGATCAAATCAAGTGACCGTCTTTATGAGTGAGTCATTGAATCATTCATCTGATTCCTTTTGATCCAGTTAAGCACACAGATTCACTCAGGATCATAACAAGTGACCGTCTTTATGAGTGAGTCATTGAATCATTCATTCATCCGATTCCTTTTGATCCAGTTAAGCACACAGATTCACTCAGGATCATAACAAGTGACCGTCTTTATGAGTGAGTCATTGAATCATTCATTCATTCATCTGATTCCTTTTGATCCAGTTAAGCACACCGATTCACTCAGGATCATAACAAGTGACCGTCTTTATGAGTGAGTCATTGAATCATTCATTCATTCATCCGATTCCTTTTGATCAAGTTAAGCACACAGATTCACTCAGGATCATAACAAGTGACCGTCTTTATGACTGAGTCATTGAATCATTCATTCATCTGATTTCTTTTGATCCAGTTAAGCACACAGATTCACTCAGGATTATAACAAGTGACCGTCTTTATGAGTGAGTCATTGAATCATTCATTCATCCGACTCCTTTTGATTCAATTCACTCAGGATCAAATCAAGTGACCGTCTTTATGAGTGAGTCATTGAATCATTCATTCATCCGATTCCTTTTGATTCAATTCACTCAGGATCAAATCAAGTGACCGTCTTTATGAGTGAGTCATTGAATCATTAATCTGATTCCTTTTGATCCAGTTAAGCACACAGATTCACTCAGGATCATAACAAGTGACCGTCTTTATGAGTGAGTCATTGAATCATTCATTCAAGCATCTATTATAAAGTGTTTCTAATAGATTATACCAAAATTTAGTGGCATAAAAAAAATAAATAAATAATGGCACAATCACAAATGGATCGTTGAAAACAAATCACAGAAAAAAAAAAAAAATCTAGATGTTCTGTTTCTTATAAACAATGTGTGTTTACTGCTAAATTGTACACTATACAAAAATGTTGGTTTAAAAACTACCCAATTTGGGTTGAACATGGACAAACCCAGCGATTGGGTTAAATGTAAAAATCACTGGGTTTGTCCATTTTCAATCCAACTTGGGTTGTTTTTAACCTAGCATTTTTTTTTTTTTTTTTTAGATTGTAACATATATCTAGAAACTCTGTTCTACAAATTCTATCTTTTTAAATTAACTGTTGAGTGTTAACAGATGTTGATGTGAACATTAAAGGCATTCATAAAAGCATAATAAAATGTTTAACAAATTGTTGAGATGGGATTTAGTGACCTCTATGGTGAGGAGAAAAAGTAATTGTTCCTTGTATATAAACACACCTGCTGATATTCATAACAGTAATCACTAGTGATATTGCTGAAATATCTTGTCTAAAAATAACACATTCAGCATGACATCCTTTGGATGTGTTTAGCATAGATTAAAGCCTGGAACGTTATTTCTATTCAAGCACTCATGTTCTAGACATCTTTCGTTCGGTTTCCTCTGAGAGAGCTGTGAGGTATAAGCGATTGACTGCGTGAGCAGGGTTAGCAGAGCTCCATCTGCAGTGATTTGGACGGGTAACCGCAGGTCACTTCTCTCTCCCGTATGTGAGGAAGTGCAGTGCAGGTACAGCGGGCAGACGGAGAGGTCAGCGTTCCTAAGAGTGACAGCTGACTCTCTGCCAGAGCCTCCTGCAAAATGTCATCTGTGGCACTGGTCCGTGAATAACACACACTGGAAAGGCGATGCAAAGGCAACTCCTTGCGGAGTACACGCATGAAAACACGTGCTGCTGTTGTTTTGTGTGTTTTAGCTGAACTCTGTCCTGCTTTGGGGTCACTTTCATTTGTGTTGAATATTTTCACTGCGGCACATTCCCTTGCTGTGTTCATACAAACTAAATAGATCAATTTAATTGTAAATAACAAACATATGAACAGTTTAGCATCTAAATCATCTTTTAGTTAAATTCACAGTTGATCAGGTTGAAGTGGAACAAAACTGATTGACTACATAGTACGATTGATCTGAACAGCCTCTGAACATTTACACACTGTCATAACTTGTTTTCATGACAAATATATTTAAACATATGAAATAATTAAGACATTATTAACAGGTAAAGTAAATATAATAAATATATAAGCTAATATAGTGCATATATTTAGTGAAATACTCCCTCTGGAGTTCATTTCTCTAGTGAATTAACATGCTGTGGACACTAAATGACTTGCCTGAAGTAAATGTAATGCTATGTCAGATATTATCTGATTGAGAGATTACACGTAACATTTCACAGATTAATTTTTCACAAATTTTGATGTGTAGTACGATTCCCTATGGTCATTATATTAGTATTTCACCTGAAAAGCTTCTGAAATAAAGCCAAATGTAGGTTGTGTTTGCTATCACTGAATGTGTTTTTCCAATAATGGCCTGCTGAGAGATGCAGTGTTTACCTCCACAGTAATACTGCTGTCCTATTTAAACTTGCTGAATCCTGAAATCCTGCACATTGATAATTGTGGGCATTTATAAACTTCTTCGATACAAAGACTAAACAAGTATTTGGGTGTTGTTTTCATGCTGTCTTTGTCTCAAACAACCAGCACAATCAGTCTACTTTATGTAACAGTATACAGACCAAAAAAAGGAATCTTTTCCATCAGCTCCAAATAGCTACTGGAAAAAAAAAAAGTTTGTCAGGCAAAACTTTTCAGGCCTCTGAATGATCCATTATATAATATTAAGCCTCTGGCATGAATTTCCCCAAGAATCTGATTGAAATGTGAGCACTAGGGTAACAGAGAGCTATTAAAACCGCCTCTCCATAGTTAGAGGCCGAATGTGATGATTAGGAACTGCAAACAATTACTGCAACAGCGTCACATGCTGATTTCAAAGTGAACCGTTGGTAAATATTTCCTTAATGTATTTCGCTCATGCAGCGATTCAGATTTTCAAGCATAGAGAAATCTATTCTTCGTCCTCTCTGTTTAGTTCACTTTGGTCTGCATGCGGGATGTGTTATCCTGCCCCGTCCTTTTTATTACATTCTGCTGGTGGATTCATCATCATCCTTATCATTATGAAATTTGCTTAAGAAAAAAAATTCATTTCAGCAAAAGCTTCAGATACTCAGTTCAGCTGATACTGTGAATGAATATTCAAGGTGATGTCACAGAACAAGAAAAGGTAGTGTCAAGAAGGAAATAATCACAGCTGTCCTGCTGTGCTCGCTCCGAGACATTGGATTTACAGGTTATCTGGAGTCTCGTGTAGTCGGAATTGTTACTTGCGGCAAAAAGTAGCAAATTCTGCATTGCAGCTTTTATCTATTTATATATACAGTACAGTCCAAAAGTTTGGAACCACTAAGATTTTTAATGTTTTTAAAAGAAGTTTCGTCTGCTCACCAAGGCTACATTTATTTAATTAAAAATACAGTAAAAAACAGTAATATTGTGAAATATTATTACAATTTAAAATAACTGTGTACTATTCCTGTGATGCAAAGCTGAATTTTCAGCATCGTTACTCCAGTCTTCAGTGTCACATGATCCTTCAGAAATCATTCTAATATGCTGATTTGCTGCTCAATAAACATTTATGATTATTTTCAATGTTGAAAACAGTTGTGTACTTTTTTTTTCAGGATTCCTTGATGAATAGAAAGTTCAAAAGAACAGCATTTATCTGAAATACAAAGCTTCTGTAGCATTATACACTACCGTTCAAAAGTTTGGGGTCAGTAAGAATTTTTATTTTTATTTTTTTGAAAAGAAATTAAAGAAATGAATACTTTTATTCAGCAAGGATGCATTAAATCAATCAAAAGTGGCAGTAAAGACATTTATAATGTTACAAAAGATTAGATTTCAGATAAACACTGTTCTTTTGAACTTTCTATTCATCAAATAATCCTGAAAAAAAAATATTATACACAAATATTTTGTACAATTGTACACATTAAATGTTTCTTGAGCAGCAGATCAGCATATTAGAATGATTTCTGAAGGATCATGTGACACTGAAGACTGGAGTAACGATGCTGAAAATTCAGCTTTGCATCACAGGAATAAATTACTTTGTGAAATATATTCAAATAGAAAACAGTTATTTTAAATTGTAATAATATTTCACAATATTACTGTTTTTTACTGTATTTTTAATTAAATAAATGTAGCCTTGGTGAGCTAAAACATTAATAATCTTAGTTTAAAAACATTAATAATCTTAGTGGTTCCAAACTTTTGGACTGTACTGTATATATATATATATATATAATGAAAAAAAAAAAAAAAATCAATAAGACCATAAGAACATAACCAAAGCACGAATGGTTCATCAAAATAAAAAAAATTAAAAAAACGCAGCAATTATTGGTGTTCAAGTGCTTTAAAGCCTTTATGCACATTCGTAAAATGTTTTATTTAGCAAACCTGTAACCATCTGGATCATAGATGGAAAACACTGTTTACAACCAATACAGGCAATTTAACCATAAGGAAATATATATGGTTTATAAAGCTTTTTAATAGTTATCAAGGTTGAGCCAAAAACCTAGGACTAGTTCACCAAAATTGGTTTTTGAAATAATCTCCAGTATTTAACGAATGGAGTTCTACCTTGTGGTACAAATGCTGTGGGCGTGTGTGAAAAACCGTGCGACACATAATCATTTAAGCACAGGGGTTAAATTGGGATATGTTATGTGGGGGGTGCATGTGCATGCGAAGACTACAAAATTGTATCAATTGACAAACTAACAAGTTGAGAGAGCCATCTGCAATGAACACTAAAATGCAGATTAAAATCATTCTATAGATGCTGGTAGTGTGCAAAGCTACATCTGATGAGGCCTGTTCCTTCTCCTTTGTGTCAGTATCAAATATAAGAGTGAAGCTACCATTAAAGGAGAGAATATAAATACAAAATACAGAGTTCGACATTAAGCCTTGTTTTGTGCTTGTCCTTTGCACAACTAAATTGGTAAAAAATAAGTGTGTTGTAAATACAATTTATTCTGAAACAAGCAACATTCTCATCAGTGTTTTATCAGCAGTGACATATTTAAATCTGCATATTTATGTTATTTACCCTGGGGTAGGTTTTATTAACCTCTATAAAGGGCATTTCCCCCCAATCTAATTAAATTTATGTTTAATCTTTTATTTCAAATTCTTACATTTGATCAATTAAAATAGTAAGACACTATAGGGCTGTTTCCAAATTAAATAATTTACACTGAAAAAAGTACAACTGCATTCAATAATGTTATGAGATTCTTTAAATATTTTTGAATATACAAATAAGAAATGTTGATGGGAAATTTATACTTTTAAACACAAAATTAAATGACTGTCTTATTGAGTGAACCATTGAGTCATTCATTCAAACGATTCATTCATTCAAAAGGCTGAATCAAGAATGAAGCAGTTGTTTATGATTAGGCCATTGAATCTTCACTCAACCAATTCGTTCAAAACTCTGAATCATTGGAAACGGCTGAGCGTAGCTGCGATATGCGCTGGTTCTGCTTTGTTTGGAACTATTTTCGCTGCTACAATAGCACAAAAAACAGGCAATATTGCACCTAAAACATAAGTGATTAATATTAACTACTTGTTTATTGAACTGTTGTATGAAATTAGTGTCAATTTCAATCGAGGTGATATTCAGGAATCAGCACTTTCGGTCGTGTGATGCTTAACTTTATCATATGTTGTAAATAGCTAGCTATAAAACCCCCACATATTGAATTTTTATTGCAACATGATAACTGAGTTTCTTTGTGTGAGCAGAGCTCATTTGTTTTGAATTCTCCTCAAGAGGTTACGTGCACCTCAACAGCGCAATAGCTATCACAGCCAAATACATTAACGTTACTGCTATCCACTATCAATCGCCACTTAAGCTATATGCATCATCGCGTTTTGGTTGGTATTGACATTTTAATCAAGCTACTTATCTGGTCAGGCAAGTAAAATTCCCTTTCACATCAAAAAATCCATTTGTCCCGCAGCCCCGGATGGCCCCGGCCCAATTAAAACCCCTGTTTACGCATGTGAAAAACGCAAAGACGCCCCCCGGTGTCCGATTTCTTTCGACTTCCTCACAGGCCTCTAGGGCCTCTACAGCCCCAGCAAGTTTTATTCCAATCGGCCTCCGTTAACCTTGTTTGATAGCTGCTCAAATTTCATGTTTTTCAAGATACATCAATGTTCTCATAATCAATCATGACAGCTTGGACAAAGACACTTGTAAGAAATTGTAATCTGCTCCGACCCAGATTCCACTCCAAAGTATATTTTAGAATGAGCTCATCCCCAAAATGGCTTAATTATCATAGAGAAGAAGAAAGTCAACTGGTATGTTGTTTATGTACCATTTGGGTTGATCAAATCAAATGGTAATCATTTGTAGAATGGGAATGGGTGTGGGACACAGAGAACCATCTCAGACAATGAGGTGTCACAACTTATTAACATACAGACCACAGCTGTTAATACACGAGCAACTACATTTACATGAAGAGTGGTAAACTGTAACAGGATGAAAGGTTTGAGATTTGGATGTTCTGGGTTCATTCCGACTCTGATGAACCCAAGGTGCTACATGTACTTTGTCACTGCTAAGATGCAATAAACTTCTCCATCAAGATCTTCAACGTCTTCATCATTTTTTCTTACACACTGCATGCCAATTTTCAAGTCAATCCAACTAACGGTGAAGTAGTTATAGATGTTTTCATGTTATAGCGCCACCAAGTGGCCAGTTGCCGCGTTCTTTTTCACACGAACAAAGAATGAGCTCTTACATAGGTGTGCTGAGTTTGGTGAAAATATCTCATTCCGTTCACGAGTTACAGCCATTTTAGCTCTACTTTGAACATTTTGGCGGCCCTTAGAGACCGTGAATCGAAATTTCAACTTTTTTTGATCATTATTGACAATCAGACTCCAGAGAATCTCGCTGCACTGGTTTGGTTCCGATCGAGTCAAAAACCTAGGACTAGATTGCAAAAGTATGTTTTGAGTCTACGCCTAACGATTAGGGAGTTAGAAGCGATTTGATACTTTTCACTGTTTTAGCGCCCACGTCAGGCCGATCGTGGCGAGACTTGGTGACCCTGCAGTGTGGCATATTCATATATAACATTTACAAGAGGATAACCAATCAATACATTGTTAAGATAAGATTTTGTGTCCTCTATGGTCAATAAAAAAGTAGAACTTTTGTACAAAGCCCGAAAATGAAGTCAAATACACAGTTCTTTTCTCTCTTTTTTTGCATCAAATGAAGCTGTGCAACACAAACCTGTGTGCCTTTACTCTTGAAAGATGTACAGTGTCCCCCAATCAGACTGGAACTGGGTATTTCAGTCAGAGCTTGTCTGAGGCCAGAGTACTTTATCTGCAATAATGTATATGTGTGGAAAAAAACGAACCCTTTATCACGCAGTAAGATTTCAAATGCAAGCATGTTTTTTGCATGGATCTGCATGAGAGCTTTAACGAATGATCTGGGTCACGCAGACCTGATTGGTTAGATGTGTCACTCATCCCATGCTGAGGGTATGAAGTGTGTCTTTGAAGTGCTCCCCCCGACCGTTAGCGGCTAATTATCCTGTCATACATGGGAGCATGGGCTCCGGCGTTCATTAAGTACACAACACCCTCCTTTTTATCTAGACTCTGAAATAACACTTCAAGCAGACCTTAGCACATGCTGCATATTCACAAACACTATGAGTGGGGCGATGAGGCTCTCAGCAGCTGGATAATCAGAAGCAGCCTAAAAACACAGCTGTATAATGGGTGTCAGTCAATGGCGGAGAGCTCCTGTGATCAGCCGCATACATTCCTCTGCTCCTAATTGCAGTGGAATTGTCAAAAGTGGTCATTATTTTTCCTCTCTTCTAACAGAAGCTTGGCTGGCTGCAGTCTTTTCAAACTCTCACGGTAAGGCTGTGCTGAAGAATTATGTGGGCCACAGCTATAGATATGCTAAGGCTATCTTTAGATATAGGCTTGGCTAACTTCGGATGTGGGTTTGCTGGCTATTAATGGCACCATGAGCAGTGCTGAGAATCAGACTCGGCCGCTCTGTGGAGCCCCTTTACATAACTCGCTGACTGCATTACCTGAGGCGTGCGGCCGGTCGGAAGTCAGATCCTGATATAAGCACGTATTCATCACTGTTTGAAATAGGGTTAATTTAGTTTAATTGATGTCATTTTCGCTGTGTTATTACCAGGTGGCTTGCACAGGTTCTTTAGGCTATACATGAATTATTCATCGCAAACAAGTCACACGTTAATTGTTCAACATAAGAATTACTTACAGTACATCAATGTCCCCGAGTGCTGCCAGTAATTCGAAAGGAAATAATGATGCACTTTTGCAATTTTGACAGTGTAATGTTGTTCATGTGTTATAAATGTGTTATAAGCAGCACATTTCTTATATAGCGATAAAACATCTACAGTGAAGATAGCATAACTCTTTTTTTGTCCCTATGAGTCATTCACAATGGGAAAAAAACCACACTTTTGCATTTGACAGTGTAATAATGTTATACAGGCATTATTAATGTGTTATAAGCACTAAATGACTTGTATAGAGATAAAACATTTACTATTAAGATTATGTAACAACTCTTTCTGTCCCTGAGTGCTGCCAGTCATTCAAAATTAAATCATGCACTTTTGCATTTCTTACAGTATAATAGTGTTATAATATGTGATATAAGTGTATTATATGTCGTAAAATTGCTTATATAGAGATAAAACAACTACTTTGAAGAATTTGTCTCATTTGTCCCTATGAGTCATTCACAATGGAAAAAATATGCACTTTTTACATTTTTGACAATGTAATATGTTATGCATGTGTTATAAATGTGCTACAAGCAATAAAAACTAGAGAAAACTTAATGATTATGTATTATTCATGAAATAATCATGCAGTTTTGCATATTTGACATTCTAATATAAATATTTTATAAATATATTATAAATGTGTTTGTGTTATGTAGAGATGAAACTTCTATGAAGATTATGTAACAACTCTTTCTGTCCCTGATTACTGCCAGTCATTTCAAATTAAATCATGCACTTTTGGATTTCTGACCATATAACAGTGTAATACATGTATTGTAAATGTATTATAAGTTGTAAAATTGCTTATATAGAGATAAAACATCAACAACATGAAGATTATGCAACATAACTCTCGTTTTGTCCTTATGAGTCATTCACAATGGAAAAAAAAAAATCATGCATTTGACAGTCTAATAATGTTATGCATGCGTTATAAATGTGTTATAAGCAATACAATATCTTACATAGAGATAACTAGATGATTATGTAACATAACAGCTTGCCCCTGATTACTGATAGTTATTCGTGAAATAATAATGCATGTTTGCATCTTTGACATTAGAATATTATACATATGTTATACATGTATTATAATGTGTTTTGTGTGTGTGTTATGTAGAGATAAAACATCTATGAAGATTATGTAACAAATCTTTTTCTGTCCTAGAGTGCTGCCAGTCGTTTGCAATGAAATAATCATGCACGTTTGCATTTCTGACAGTATAATAATGTTATACATGTATTCTAAATGTGTTATAAACAATAAATGCGCTTATGCAAATATAAAACATCTACTATGAAGATTATGTAACATAACTCTCTTTCTTTTTCTATAAATGGCTTGTTTAGGTGTGTAGGATGATATTCATGGTGCTCGAGTCATGTGTTGTGGGTAATTTAGCAAAGTCTCTGAGAAACATCTCTCAACGAGGTCCTGAAACAGGATGTATAGAGCTGTGTTTTTGCAATAGACTAAATGTTTGTGGTTCCTCTGCCCAGTACCTTGGTTTTACAGACCTCTAGTTCAGTTCTGATGTTCAGCATAAAGACTGAGACAATATTCAGCATTATTCATAAATGAATCAGAATGAATCAGCTCTGCCCATTAAAACAACCATTTTAGACCCATTTGCCTTGATTGATGATGACAAAGGGCTCACAAAAGAAAAAGAAAAATAAACAAAGAGAGCCACAGCAAACCCATGGCATGACTGTTGAAAGTCAGCCTTACTCTACAATCAAAGGTTTTCTTGCCTATACTGCCTGTATGTCAGTGGTTCAAGACGTCTTATTACTGTCATCATGTGCTGTAGTTTATTTCCATGCATTGAACCTCATGATTATATAATGGAGTCATTTCATCAGTGAAATAAGTGTTCACTGAACAGATTTGGAGCATGCATTCTATTGGTTGATGCATTTGCTTATGGCAGTCTTTAGAGAAAGTGTAGAGTAATCTAAATTGCATTTGCATCACATAACTGATGTTCTCTGTAGATATTTTCTAATACTTAAATTTGAATATTTTTCACATTGACTTCACGACACAGCCTGCAATATACTACATCCTCCGTAACTACCACTTTTCATAACTGACTTTTTCGTCTGTTTGAAGAAACAGTTGGGAGTTTATTTAGACTACCTGATGGTGGCTTAAAGAGAGTAATTTGTACATTATAATGATGAAACCTACTGCCTGCTCTCTGTGGCTGACAGTATAATTGGAAGTAAGACAGGCAAGCACATTTGAAAAGACATAATAGAAGCATATTAGTCACTAATTAAGTCACATGCATTTTTCTCTTCCCCTGACACATTCATCATCCTTTAAATCCCTTCATGTGTTACTCAGTGAATAAGTGTGAAGCTGTGTTTATACGTGCATGTGTATTACAGGAAGAGAAAACGCACACAAAGGGCACATGGGTAGTAATTATCTCTCAGCAGATATAACCTGGATGACATACTGAAAATGGCCAACAAATTGCAAACTGTTTTGCCAACTGAACTACAGAAAGTCGGATTTCCACAGTTTCTGGAGGTAATGCAATTAAAGGTGCTTAAAGAAATTTCAGTTATTTTCTCTAAACTTCCTACATTGAAATAGAGAATTCCTTCAAAGATGTCACCAAATGGCTGGGTAGTTTTCTTACTGGCTCAGAAAAAATCTTTACAAAATAAATGCTTGGATTATTTGAATTATATTTTTGCATAGTTACATATCGACTATTATATCGACATTTGAAGCCTTTCCACAGCGACTGCATGATGTTGAGTTCCATCTTTTGACAGTGAGAGCAACTGTATGAGGGATTCATAGCCAACTATAACAAAAGCTGAAAACATTCATTGATGCTCAAGAAGGAAACGAGTGAAAATGTTTTGCATACAATGATCAAGGTGATCCTTGAATAAACATTATTAACTTATTTAGCTTCTGTACTAAATGAAAAAAAATGTAAACATCTTCATCAAAAGTTTACACCCCCAGCTCTTAATACATTGCGTTGCTTTCTTGAGCATTAATTAATGCTTGCACCTGTACAAACCTATGCAAAGACCCACGCTTTATGCATGAATAGGTGCGATAACTAATGAAATCACATTGCAGATACAGGTGTGAAATCTTTCAGTAGTGCATAACATGATAACATGAGCATCATCCAGAAATCATATTCAAAGTCTTGTTTGTTTTTCCATCAGTGGATAGAATAGGGAAATTATCAGTCTCTTAAATTTGTCTGCAGTGCTTGTCATTGTCTTTACAGGAAATATTTGGATGCGTCTTGCTGCAGTTTTCTGCCAGACGTCGTATTTTCACAGACTGCCCTTCGTCACTCGTAGGGCAAAATCAGGGCTTAAAATAGCATTGGGCAGCAGAATGTGAGGAAGACTCTCCAGCTCTCTTTCTCTGTCTTATTCATAGACTCTCATTCTCTCTCTGATACAGGCCATCAGATCGATGTATCTCTGGCATTGCGCTCTGTTTCTCTGGCCCACACTGCATCTGTTTAAATAGCTTCCGCTTTCTCATTTTGCAAATCCCATATATCATTACCCAACAAATGTAACCTGCTCTACCATACTGAAGTGAACATTCCAGCATTCTGAATACATAAGGAGAGAAAGAAAGCCAGTGATTTATTTTTTTTCTGCTCTCAGAGCTGTTTTTATACTGCATGAAGCAAAGCAAATCTTTTTTGGACTTTTTCAGCTAAGGCCTCAATCGTCATAATTACCTTGACACAGTCAGGAACGGTTTACAATCAGTGATGCAGTGATTTGATGTAGGGCATGGCAGGACCTGCCGTGGAACCAGGAGGGCGTCCAGATGAGACAAAAACATTGACTCAATTGCCTGAATTGAGAAACATGAGTCACGCTGTTCAGTTTGCTTAATCAAGAGAACAAAGCTTTTTGATTTCTTGTGTATTATTATTCAGATAAATCACAGGGGGTGTTGCGATTTAAAATCAGCTGGGTTGCGGAACAATATTCACGGTTTATGTTATGAATTTTTATGCATGTTTGAAAGGATGTTAAAAGAGGGAGATTAAAGGATTCTTCACCCTCAGAAACCCCAGCCTTGATATTGATAATGTATTTTCTTTTTTAGAAAGTCATTGGCTATTAAAATCATATGCATATTTTGTTTTCGGGTGCATGTTCAAAAAAATGCAATATTGCTACGTTGACTTTTCAAGGCTGCAACATTTCAAAATGGTGGATGCAACTGAAAATGCTTGGACTTTCTGGGTTTGACTTTCATGAGAAACATGAAGGCTACAAGGCTGGAATTTGGATATGTTTATGCAAGTTCATTTACAAATTCATATGTGTACTATTTATCTGTACATGAACTTTTAGTTGGCAGTGAACACTACTTCATAATAAATAATAACAAATAATCAAATAATAATGATAAAAAAAAAGATCAAATAAACATTTCCCTGCCAAAACCGTTGTGAGCTGCTGCTAAGTGTAGTTTCAACACATATTTAGTGAAAGATATGTATTATTTAATAGCTTTAAATAACTTGCAATTTTGCTACAGTGTGTCTCTGGAGGTTAAACAAAACAGATTTAACAGTTTAGACTAACAGTGCCTCAAAGTTATTTCTTTGAAGAAGAAATTAACCAAAAATAAGAACTGTGCACAACAAAGAGTTGCATCTAAAAGCCTTATAATACAGATAATACAGCTGTTGAACACTGAGACAACATACTCTTCACCCATCACAACAGTTTGTCAGTGCTTGTCACGCTCACTCTTACATGCACATAAATATTCTCACTCTTTTCCCTCCATCATCCTCTCCCTTTCAATGTCTGTCTTTCGATCCATTCCTTCCTTTTCCTCTTTAGCAAGACCTCTGAGAGGCTGTGACACCTTTATCAGACTTGTTAGTTTGCAGAATCAATGGTTGCGGTGTAATCTGAATGGAGGAGCGGAAGCAAAGGTGAGTCTATTTGCAAATACAATCACAACAATATATCCAGCAGTCCCCCGAAGAACCATCTGCCCGCTTAACCTCCTAAAACACACTCTAAATCTACAATGAGGGTCTATTCAGCAGCTACAAATGGCAGTTGTTGACAGGTTATTAGCATCATAGGATTTATTCAGTCATTAACTGTCAGGAGTTTCCGATGGTTCAACGATTCATTTTCGTCATGGTTTCAAACGAACGAATCACTCATCGCACTGGCATGTTTTCAGCTGGGCTCAGATCCACTAAAGCAACTGGAGTAGTTCGGCTTGTGTGTAAATTTTTGATTTATAATTATACTTCTGCAAATAGTTTTGGGTCAGTGTCACCAGGAACACTTCCATGTAAAATACTGGGGACACTCGCTAATATTAATCTTTTAACATGATATGAATTAATTTGAAACCCAACGGGGACAATATATGTTGTACATATGCTATCTACTTATTTATTTATTTAGAATTTTTAGAATGCTTTAGTGGGCGATTATGTCTGGCTCCACTGCAATACTAGAAAGTCAGATTCTGTTCCTTATATTGTACAGGGTCAATAAATGTTGTTGCTGATAGAGCTGGATTGAGAGCAGCTTGGCTCAGTACAATAACAGAAAATCATTCTGACTCTAGTAGGCCTTAGTGTGACAGTACAAACAGTGCAGCAATTATATCAACAGCATTAATTATTAGCCTTGTCCACCTTTTTTTCAGGCAGAGGTGTCAAGTCAGATGAAGTCTAAATGAATTTTTCATTGGTTAGGAGTGAGCTATTGGTTTAGAATGTGGGCTGGTTACAGATGGTGATAAACTAATAATGATTTGTGATGAATTATGAAGACCACACACACATTCAGATTCGTTGACATGCATTTTACTGTCAGTCCAGCAAGCTCCACCCGTCTTGATTACAGAACATCACATATGCATGGCTATTTCCAGGAACAACACTAATTTCGGTAAAATGTGCTTGCAACATAAATATTTAATGTTTATTATTCATATATATTGCCCTCTTTTTGGTTGCACTTTATTTCGATTTAGACATTCTACTAACTTTGCAACTACATTTCAACTAACTCTCATTAATTTGCTACTACTCTCATTCGAGTTTTAGTACACTGTTAGGTTAGGGTTAGTAGAATAAGCTGACTTGCAAAGTTACTTATAGTCAGTAGAATGTCTGTTGGGGAGCAACAAAATAAAGACGAGAAGCTGTAACAGAATTGGGGGCTCGTCCGGGATATGAAACCAGGACCTTTCGCACCACAAGCAGGAATCAAACCCACTTCTCTGATATTTTTCAGTAAAATACACAGTAAAATGATTTAAAACTGCAGTGACTATCAATCAGAATTAAGACAAATGTTTCTTACAGTCAACTGAAAAACAGTTTCCTAATTTGAAAAAGATAACATTAATATAAGTAAATAGAGCTGTTTCTAATGTATATATGAACGCATTCACAAAAACACAGTGAACTCTTTTAGGAATACTAGGGATGTCATGAGCTGATATATAAATATGTAACTAAAATAGTAATTTAGTAAAATAAATATAAAACAGAACAAATGTAAGTGTTCATACTGATGCTTTACAAGCTCATTTGGGAATGAGTGTTGACACCATGTTGAATTTGTTATTTCAGTATACTATATATAGATATAGTCTTCTCAGATGTGTATAGACCACTCAAGCCATGATCCAGGGCACATCTGCATTCAAACCTTCAGAGGTTCAGAGGTCAGGGGCCTCATTATTTATAAAGTGTGCATATGCACAGATTTGGTCTTAGAGTGTGCGTATGCTTAAATCCACGCCAACGCTCATATTTATAAAAACGGTCTTTGATGTGGAAAAGTGCTTAGAGCCACGTCAGGGTCTGAGCAGATGTACACACTTTTCCTGGTCAGATTACGGCAGGTTTTTGGAAATCTAAGCTATTCTTGCAGCTCGCCAAGGATGTGGACGATGACTGGTGATCTTTTGCATGTAAATTACATTAATTAGGTGTTGTTTAAAACGTAGAGAACTGAAACCATTCAGCTGCGCACAAGTTCAAGATCATTTGCGATTTATAGATTCCATATCTGAAAGAGAGGCGTACGTTCGTTTTCTGTGTTTAGGTTCATTCTATGAACCACCCGTACGTACATCGGAGAAATGATCGTAAGATCCAATTTAGGACGTTTTCTGCGCAACATTTTATAAATGAGGCCCCGGGAGAGAAAGATTAGTTTCATTTCTTCCATCTCAGTGGGAAAGGTTGAGATTTGCTTCAAAAACAACAAAGCAGCACTAATATAAGATTGGTTTTATGAAGCTCAACAGCTGCTTCCTGCTTTATCACCACCGAAAATCTTCAATGGCATCGGCACTCTGCCAAACATGCTTTCAGTGCCGTTATTAGAGTGACTTCAGCTGAAAGATGTGAAATATGACACATCTATATGATAGATCTGCATCTCACATCTCACAATGCCTCTGGAACATGGACAACTTACAATTCATGTACATTTAATAGTCATATTTTCTGGGTAATTGCTTTAATTATCTGTATCCCTGAATCATGGTAGAAAAAGAAACTCACACGTCACACTCGGATCTGTGTCGAACCCATTTTAAAAGCTCAACCGGAAATATACTGTATTCGCTTCAACCTTGCAGTAGAAACTAACAGTATATCCTGTTATAACGGCACAGCGGACGTCTTCTCATGAATGTTTAGTTAAAGATTTACATAACTTAAACAAGACTTAAGAGGATAGATAGTAATGATTTCTCATTAAAGGCACAGTATGTAAGTGTCGATTATTCAAAACATTGGCATATCTTGATGATGCCATGAATGAGCGTGGAATCACGGGAGTTGCTGTCTTCACCTCCACAGCCGATGGAAAGCAATCTGACGGGATCATATTCATGGATGAGCTAATGTATTAAAGGTTCCCTAGAACTTTTTTTAAAAAGATGTAATATAAGTCTAAGGTGTCCCCTGCATGTGTCTGTGAAGTTTCAGCTCAAAATACCCCATAGATTTTTTTTTTATTCATTTTTTTAACTGCCTATTTTGGGGCATCATTATAAATGAGCCGATTCAGGGCTACTGGCCCTTTAATTCTCGTGCTCCACGCCCCAAGAGCTCGCGCTTGCCTTGAACAGTGCATAAACAAAGTTCACACAGATAATATAACCCTCAAATGGATCTTTACAAAGTGTTCGTCATGCATGCGGCATGCACGCGTCGGATTATGTGAGTATTGTATATTGTTTACATTTGATTCTGAATGAATTTGAGGCTGTGCTCCATGGCTAACGGCTAATGCTACACTGTTGGAGAGATTTATAAAGAATGAAGTTGTGTTTATGAATTATACAGACTGCAAGTGTTTAATAATGAAAATAGTGATGGCTCTTGTCTCCGTGAATACAGTAAGAAACGATGGTAACTTTAACCACATTTAACAGTACATTAGCAACATGCTAACGAAACATTTAAAAAGACAATTTACAAATATCACTAAAAATATCATGTAATCATGGACCATGTCAGTTATTATTGCTCCATCTGCCATTTTTCGCTGTTGTTCTTGCTTGCTTACCTAGTCTGATGATTTGGTTGTGCACATCCAGACGTTAATACTGGCTGCCCTTGTCACAGTCGGTGTTATGTTGAGATTCGCCTGTTCTTCAGAGGTCTTTTAAACAAATGAGTTTTACATAAGAAGGAGGAAACAATGGAGTTTGAGACTCACTGTATGTCATTTCCATGTACTGAACTCTTGTTATTTGACTATGCCAAGATAAATTCAATTTTTCATTCGAGGGCACCTTTAAAGTTTTATTAATGTTACTGTGGTATGAAGCAGTCCAAGAGCGTGGGACCTTTTACCTTGCTGTTTTTATTAGGCTTATATGCCGCTCCCCTCGTTTTGTTGTTTATGAATATTGTACAATTAAAGTTACAATGAAAGTTACGTTTGGAGTTCACTTCCTTCTTCCTTGAACTGGAACTTTGTTACAGCTACATTTAACAACTTAAATTCATATTATTTTATTTCATTCTAATGAAAGTGCTGAATTTCTACTCATACAGGTCACTTTATCTGACGAATTAAAATTGTGGGGTAACACAGTGCTGTTTTACTTTCAAAATGCAGGGTATTGAAATCTTGTTTGAATGCGCGTTCGCGTTTTACTTTCTCTTTCAATTTCGCAATCGAGCTTACTCTGTGAATAGGGAGCAGCAGTGCTGAGCACGAATTGTACAAGATAATACATTTATCAGACATTTATGCTCTGTTGTGCATCGAATCCTCCGCCATGGTCTTGTCAGTCATCTCGTCATGTGATCAGTGAAATCTGATTCCTGCCGCACTACCTATGGCTCTGCTGCTCGCGTTGGATGAGCTGGATGGAATTGAAGTGACCGTTATCCAACTGAATTAAATGTTTTGTATTTTTATAAAAAGCAAAGCAACAGTGGAGGAGTAATGTAAATATAGCAGTGGTGGCATATTCTATCCTATTATTACCCTCATGCTCCGTCATGGCAATATCACAAGACAGTTTTTCACCTCTTGCGAAATCTTGCGAGATCTCATGGCACAAGATCTCATCACACCCCTAAGAGATAGACAGATAACAGTCATGAAGTTAAACATCTAATCAGCAGTTAACACTGCTAAGATAAAGTTTCATTAATGATTCCCTATATAACGCTATCTTCAATAATAAAGTTGTTTTGGCGGCCGACCCTGGCGTGTCGTCCTGGACACGGTTTGAAATCCACCCAGGCAGCGGGTGAATGGTTCTGCGTGTCTGTGAACATGCACGGGATGAGCTCCTGCATGACGCGGGTCCTCACCGCTCTTAGAAATGGCTTTATGAATAATGAATAGCTCTGTGTCTGGGTCTGAGCTCGGTGTCTCTGCCTGCCGCTGCCATACTCTGACACCTCGCGCCATGCATCTGCTCTGGCAATTTCAGCCCCAGATGGAGAGAAACAAAGGGAAGAGAAGAGAGATCTATCCTTCCGGGAAAGGGATGGAGAGAAGGAGATAAGTGACTAGCTGCTGATGAGTCAATGGATGGGATGGGCCTGTGCCTGACAAACGAAAAACGAGGGAGAGGGAAACAGAGGGCAGACAAGGAGAGAAAAGGAGGGAGAATGAGAGCAGGGAATCGGAGAGAGGAAGGGGACTGCGAGGAGGGAGACTGTGGATGAGTCAAAGAGAAAGCCAGGCCTGACAGAGGGAAAGAAAGTGTCATGGGCAAAAGATATGATAAGCACAGAAAGCTGAGACAGACAGTGTATAGAGGGATTTATACTCACTAATTAAAGGGGCAGTTCACCCAAAAATGAAAATGCTCTCATCAAAAAGGATGCAAAAGCACCATAAAGTCCATATGACTTGAGCACTGTTCAAGGTTTTTTGAAGTGAGTAACAGACCAAAATGTAATATTCATCTCTAGTGTGTGTCTGTTAACCACTGCAACTGGATTGAAATAGTGAGCTAAACTGATTAGTGATAAGTTACGGTGACCGGGAGGGGACATGTTCGGTTCACTTAGTTTTGTTGTGGCCACGACTCGTGGGACTCGTGGGAACGTGATAATAACTTGTGGCCACAAGGTCATTTTGTCGAGGTAACGACATCCTTATGTCATGGCTCCACGATGTAAAGTCGTGGCCTCGAGATCATGCGGTGAGGGAACGATATATTTTTCTCGTGGCCACGAGTTATATGTGTAAACAATCTGCGCGACCATAGCAACCTGGAATTATCAGAAATGGATAAGATTATAATAATATTTATTTTTAATTTTAAAAAAAGAACAGAATTAAAAAATTATTATATTAACACATGCATATGCATATTATATTGTTGCCTATTGCACGTGATGTTGCTTAGACAGCATTCGAATGAAGTTTATCAATAAATGTTTAAATGTTGTACATTTTAATCCCATCCAACAGTCTTCTGAATCCATTCACTGATAGTTTATTTTTTAATATTTTTATAGTATTATTAGTTACATTTTTAAATTTATTTGCTTTATTTTCCCCTTCATTTCCCATATCTCTTTATCTAATTAACATTCTGTACTTTACTGAAAGTTTGTATTCTGTAAATACTGTATATGCCCGATCATGCCAATAAAGTTTTGACTTTTTATTTCTGTAGCCTATTTCTGACTACAGTAGCTTAAATGAGCGTCTGTTTTCACTTGTAGCCCCTTGTGCCTGTGACAGCATTCGAATTAAGTAAAAAAAATGTGTTACTATTAATAGGCTATAGCCTTTGTTAAAATAATATTTGTATATAACCTATGGAAGCTTTATTTATGATTTTATAAATAATACACAGGAATTTTTACAGGAAGTTCATTTACGGGAATTTAACACACACACACACACACACACACACACACACACACACACACACACACATATATATATATATATATATATATATATATATATATATATACAAATCATTCCTTAATTACACCCTTATTTTTCATTCTTAATTAAAAAATAAATATTATTATGGTCTTATCCATTTCTGATAATTCCAGGTTGCTATGGTCACGCAGATTGTTTACACATTTAACTCGTGACCACGAGAAAAATATTATATGCAAATCAGACATTATGTAATTAAATATGCACAAATTTGCATATATTTCCAAGACATAAATCTGAACATTGGATAGCTGGATGAACTGTGCAGTTTAGTGTATGCAGGTGCTTTTGAAACTGAGATTTCTGACTAAAAAAATCTCAAAAATAATTTGAGAAAACAGCCCTTAAAGATATGTATACTGTAGTGTATGTGAAATCTACAGATGCAAATAGAGCAAGTGCAATAAAATAAACACTTAAATTTGGGATGTTTTCATTCATTTGGGATGTTTTCTTTCCACTAGTCTGAAAGGAGATGGAAGCAAAATCTCAAAATTGACCAGTGCATGAAAAACATTGTTTTTTTTGTTTTTGTTTTGTGTTTTTTCTTTAGAGTCTTGCCTTAAACGCTGGACTGAACCCCCTAAATTACTCTAAACAATAGTTCTGTTCATGTACAGAATACCTGAGTTGTTTTTTAAATTGTTGAAACATTTTTTTTGTTTATGCAATTTAAGCTGCAGCTTTCAAAAAGATTGCTCCTAAACCACACGGCCGGAGTGAGAGACAGACCAGTGTCAAAATCTGCAAACAAGTCAGGACACGTACATCTGTTTTCTAACAGAGACTTCACTGCATGTTGTTTTCTTTGGTAATGCACAGGTTTAAAGGTGGACTCAGCATTATTTCAGATACACTGTTTGGAAGTTAGTCGGGCCGACACCAACAACAAACATGTAACCAATCAGCATTAAAAACTGCAGAACAAGAGATGGGAACACAACACAAAGAGCTCTAAAGAATATCTCAAAAGAATATCAAAGAATTAAGGTTTATGCCTTATGTCAGCTGTGATAAACAGACATCCACTTGCAACACAACACACCCAAGCGCTTCCTAGTGCTAACCAGGCAGCTGATAGAAAATTACTGCCTTAACTCATATTTGCTGTCTATGGTAATTTAATTGTGTATGAGATTGAAGTTAAGTGAGGTATAGTGATGCTATTTTACGGTACATGATTTTTGCACAAGGTAAGAAGGATGATCTCATGCATGTCATTCGACACTCTGGGATTCCCATGGAAACATGATCTATCTTTCAACTTATCACAGAAACAACACTTGACAAGAATCGAGTCAACTTGAAATCAAAATTCACCATATTTTGCATGTTGCTGGTCTTATTGTGAACAATCATCAGTGCATGTTATTCCAAAGTTTCTTCACAAATTTTCATAAAAATGTACTAACTGGGTCGGTTTGGTTTTTCTTTTTCAGCTAACATCATCAAGTCAGCATGGGTGAGGAAAATATCATTAACCATTAGCCAAATAACTGTTCAGCCATTGTTTTTTGGCTGCTGTTACAATGCAGCCTTTTTAAAAATCTTGCCAATAGTTAATGCATTATTTTAATGCAGGTTAACAATAATGCAATAAAGGTTACAGCAATAATGGCAAATAATGATAGATTGGAAAAATAAGTGTTAACCTTGGATACGTCAAGACACTTTAAGGGTGAACTTGATGTTCAGCCTCCACGTCCCTTAGAAGAAAAAAGGCCAGTCCAACCCTGAGGAAAATGTTATTGCTCAGAGGTTTCTCTTTCACAGCTCTTTAATGGAGATCTCAACTATATTTCCGTGAAGTATCGGCTTTGTTTTGTTGTCATTAGTTATATGTTACATTATATGTTTATTATGTAATGTTAAGTTATGTTACATTGTTAATGCTATGTTTATTTTATGCTACACTATAGATTAAGTCATGTTTATGTTATTGTAGCCCCTCCAGTTCGCACCTAAGCAGGACGCGAACCCGGGCCCGTCCGCATGGGAGTCAGATGCTCTAACAAGAAGGCTAAAGGCTGCAACCTCAGTAACTAGAGCATTTCTTGAGATCAGAGTTATTGTTGTGTTATATGTTATGCTACAGTAAGTTCTGTTATAGTGTTACATATTCATGTTATGTTACATTTTTATGTTTTTTGTTAAGTTTATGTTCTATTGTTATGTTACAGTATGCTATGTTTATGTTGTTACATTGTTATTTTATTGTTATGTTAATGTTATAGTTTATGTGTTACATTATGTTAATGTTATGTTTATATTATGTTACATTATAGGTTAAGTCATGTTTGTTTTGCTGTTATATTGTTGTGTTAAGTGTTGTGTTACAGTAAGTTCTGTTATGATTATGTTACAGTGTTATATATTTATGCTGTTACATTGTAATGTTTATATTATGTTACAGTATGTTTGTTGTGTTATAGCTGTTATGTGTTTGTTATGTTTATGTTGTTATGTTAACTTTAGGTTCTATTGTTATATATTTGTTATGTTACATTATCTTATTTTAATGTTATGTGCATTTTGTTACAGCATGTTTTATGTTAATGTTATGTTACAGTATGTTCTGTTGTGTTGATGCTATAGTTTGTTATGTGTTACATTATGTTACTTTTGTCTATTGTGTTACATTATAGGTTGTCATGTTTATGTTATGTTGTTATATTGTTTTATATGTTGTGTTACAGTAAGTTCTGTTATGATAATGTTACAGTGTTGTGTATGTATGTTGTTACATTGTAACGTTTATATTATGTTACAGTATGTTTGTTGTTTTACAGTTGTTATATGTTTATGTTTATGTTGTTATGTTAACTTTAAGCTCCATTGTTATGTTTATGTTACACAATCTTATTTTAATGTTATGTGCATGTTGTTACAGTATGTTTTATGTTAATTTTATGTTACAGTATGTTCTGTTGTGTTGATGTTATAGTTTGTTATGTGTTACATTATGTTATTTTTGTCTATATTATGTTACATTATAGGTTATTTTATGTCATTTTATGTTAGTCAGTTTATGTTATGTTGTTTTATTGTTGTTTTATATGTTGTTACAGTGTTATGTTATGATATTACAGTGTTACATATTTGTTGTTACATTGTTGTTTATGTTATGTTACAGTATGTTTGTTGTGTTATAGCTGCTATATGGTTATGTGTATGTTGTTATTTTGCATGTATGTTATATTATGATACAATATGATGTTTATGTTATGTTACATTATGTAATTTTAACGTTATGTAAATGTTGTTACAGTATGTTCTATGTTAATTTTATAGTTTGTTATGTGTTACATTATATTAATTTTATGTTTATATTATGCTACATTATAAGTCATGTTTATGTTATTTTGTTATATTATTGTGTTATATGTTACACTCAACAAAAAAAAGAAGATTTTTTGATGCTGTTCAGTTTATTTAAACAATTTATTTTGATTCAACACCATTGTATCAGGTTTCTGGTTTAAATGTGATTGAGTCATGTTAAATTGACTTGAAACGATTACTCTTTGACTGAACTTGATGTTTTCATATTGGATTAACATGTTTCAATCAAGTAAACCCAACCAGGACTCAATCAAACAGGATTTTCACTTCCCATCATGCTTTGCAAAGGGGCTGAACTAGGAGTGTAAATGTTGAAATAAAGTGTTATTTTAAGCAGTTTTTAGGAAGATGAGAAAATGGAAAGACTTTTTAATGTTTACTTTTCTATTATGTTGGTATTTAAAAGTTTCTGTTAATTAATAGTTTTAGGGTTACCATTGTGGTGAATTGTTGCACTTGTGCTTGGGTTGAGGACCTGCTAACAAACTTTCAAATGACTTTAATAAGAAAGTAATCAGTGTGATAGTGCTCTGAGTTGCATTTCCCAAAAGCATTGTAAGCCTATGTTGATTGTAAAACCATTGCCACCAAAGGACTTTTGATCAATTTAGGCTTTACAATATTTTTGGTTAAGGCATTTTAGGATGAATCCAGTATCACATCTAGATTTCTAACACAGAAAATCACAAAAGTTATATAAATCACAAAATTAAACAAGAAGAATTAATTGTAAAAAACAATGTATATGAAAACAATTTATTTTTGTTTTTTATTTATTTTCCAAAACATTGCAAATTAGTTGGGCTGACATTATTAAATTAAATTAAGCTGTGCCCAACCATAGTAAATAAGTTGAATCAACCTTAATAAATTAAGTTGACCCAATGTAAGTACACTAAATTGGAATAACAGAATTGCATAATGCTGAAATAAAGCAAATGTGGAAATCCTTTCCATGATTTTTTTATGTTTGTTCAAAGAGTTATTTGTTATGTTAATGTTATGTTACAGCAAGTTCTGTTATTATTATGTTACGGTATGTTTGTTGTGTTATAACTGTTAAATGTGTGTTATGTTTATGTTGATATGTTAAGTTCATGTTATATTGTTATGCTACAGCATGCTATGTTTGTTACATTACATTATGTGTTATTTTAATGTTATGTACATTTTGTTACAGTATGTTCTGTTATATTAATGATATAGTTTGTTATGTTACATTATGTTAATATTATGTTACATAATAGGTTAAGTCATGTTTATGCTATCTTGTTAGGTTACACTTTATTTTAAGGTGTCCGTGTTACAATGTAATTATGCATATTTAAGTGCTGTGTAATAATAATTAACGGCATGTACTTACTATAGGGTTAGGGGTTAGGATGATGGTTTGGTTTAGGGTTAGTTGCATGCAATTATGCATAATTTATGTTATGTTACATCGTTATGTTTATGTTATGTTACAATATGTTTGTTGTGTTATAGCTGTTATATGATTATGTTATGTTAAGTTTATGTTCTTTTGTTATGTTACAGTATGTTATGTTACATTATATGTTATTTGAATGTTATGTAAATGTTTCAGTGTTATATGTGTAACCCCTCTACCCAGGTCCTACTCGCCCCGCTCTGCGCGGTCCTCGGGCGTGGGAGTCGGATGATTTAACAAGGAGGCTAAAGGCTGCAACCTCTAGCGTCAGTCGCTAGAGCATCTCTTGAGATCAGAGGAGTGAGGTTTACTCACACAGCAACTATTAGCTGGCCTTCGTTACATATGCTTATGTTGTTTTTGTTACAGTTGTTTTATATTTATGCTGTTTTGTTAATGCTATAAGTTATGTTACACTGTGTTATATGTTGTAATGTGTAATGTACACTTTTGAGACTACTGTTCTTTTTCTCAAGAGAGAATTATCTGAGGAACATTAGGCTTCAGTAAACATCTCATTTTAATCTCAGTTTTCTGTCTAATAACTTAAAATAATTGAGACATTAGAAAGATCTCATTTGTGATTTTTTTCTTCACTACGTGAGCCCACGGATAAAATCAATTACTCATCGACTGGCATGAACACTCAGGAATGTGTCACAGAAGAAAAATGAATTGCATTTGCTGTTTTGTGTCGACTGTCAAATCACTGTCAGCATATTTTGATATCCTTTGTATGTTGATGCAGGAAAATATTCAAGCGTCTATATGTGAGTTTATCTGTTCTAAGCCGACTGTTGCTGAAGATGTCTGAGTGTTCATTCCGTATGTGCGTATGTTTATTTGTATGTATGAGGGGGAATGCATGTTTTGCATGCTGGTCTTCTTTAAATAGCCCCTGATTTTAATCTCCAGACAGCACATTCTTGACAGCTCCAGCCTGTTTGCCTCCTCTGCCACCTTCTTTATTTAACTCTCTCTCTCTTTCTCCCTCTCTCTCTTATAGTCCACCTCTATTTTCCCCTCTCTCTGGTATTCTGACCATTGCTCTCTGGCCCCTAAAGCCGTTGTCTCTTCTGCTCTGCGTCTGCATCTGAAAAGCCCAGTGGATTTACAGGGTTTACTGTCAGCTCCTCTCTTTCTCTCTCTCTCTATTCCCGCATGCTTCCTGCTCACGCTCATCTTTTTCTTGCTCTCTCTCCCTTTGCCACATGCTATTCCATTTTTCACGCCATTCCTTTCCGTCTGGTGACACTGTCGTTATTCTCATTATGATCTCCGTGCTTCCGTTGTCTTAGTTCGCTGGAGCGAAAGTGACCGCCAAGGCTCAGATGGGTCGTTTTCTTTCTATTTTATTTATTTATTTATTTTTGGTATAAATTTAAAAGTCTGTGTGCATGAGATCTGGATGTATTCAGGGCTGTTTACTCAAGTAAATGGATTGCCTCCTTAAAAACAAAAGATTAAGAAAATGATGAGCCTGACGCACATGATGTACAATTACTCTAAAGCTAAAATTAAAATTAAAATTTTACAATTTTAATGTTTACGTTATGTTTATGTTTATTGTTATGTTACAGTATGTTATGTTTATGTTATTTTACACTATATGTTATTTTAATGTTATGCACATGTTGTTACAATATGGTTTGTTAATGTTATGTTACAGTATGTTATGTTAATTTTATGTCACATTATAGGTTAAGTCATGTTTATGTTATGTTGTTATATTATTGTTGTGTTATGTGTTATGTTAATGTTATGTTACAGTCAGTTCTATTATGATAATGTTACAGTGTTACATATTTATGTTATGTTACATTGTTATGTTAATGTTATGTTACAGTATATTTGTTGTGTTATAGTTGTTATATGTTTATGTTGTTATGTTAAGTTTATGTTCTATTGTTGTGTTACAGTATGTTTATGTTATGTTACATTATATGATATTTTAATGTTATGCACGCTACAGTATGTTTTATGTTAATGATATGTTACAATATGTTACATAAATAAATAAAAATATTTAAAGCTAAATAGAAATAAAAACATGAAATAAAAATGAAAAACTGTAAATATGAAAATAATAGATTAATAAATAAAATAACAGTAAATAATGAATATTGAAATAACAATGATCAGACACACACACACACACACACACACACACACACACACACACACACACACACACACACACACACACACATATATATATATATATATATATATATATTATATTATATATAAAGCATATTTCATTATTTCATTGCTTGCATTATTGCACTATTTTTAATATTAAAAAATAGTGCAATAATGCAAGCAATGAAATAATAAAATATGCTTTTTACTGTATTATTGTAGTTAGCACAAATTAATTATCAATGTAAAATTATATAAAAAATCTGTATATATTTAATGAAACTCTGATTTGAATTTTGAAAAAGTAGAATTTTAACAAACTTTAACATTATAGTATTGGTTTCTTGATAAAGTAATATGGTTTTCCTTATGCCTCCAATCCGGAACCAAAGAGAACATGAAAAGAACTGGATGATGAATTTACATTAAATGCAAAAGCAGAGACGAGACCGAGCACGACTGATTCTGACACTGTTTACTCCCATGATGTGTTTAGAAAGAAGGCCAAGGGTGAAATCGTTACACTCAGCATGTGCTCGCACAAAATCAACATGTCTTTTAAGTGTGTTTAGACGAATATGTCTGCTTTGTGTGTGTGTGTCTCCGTGTGTGTGTGTGTATCTATGATTTTGCGTCATCCTGCAGCGCCCCGAGAGCAGAGATCAGAGGTGAGCATCTTTCACACGCCGCGTGCGTACAAACAGTGTCAACAGTAGGTGCCGAGCTTCTGCAAAACGCAAGACATGAAACTGAGGAACGCTCTTGAACACACAGCTGTGCTCTCACCTCAGACGCAGAGGAAAGCATGACTGAGACACCGTGAGTCAGACTCACCTGCCTCGGGCCTAATTTAGCTCATATTAGCTAAGCACCACACAAACAAGATATTTACATAGGGATAAACGTCTTTCATGCACAGGAAGTCCTTCATCGCCACTGCAAAAATACAGAATGAACCAGCGGGGTAGAGCAAAAGTCTCTAAAGAATCATCTCTATATGCTGCCTCACTAGCTAGTGTCTGATGTATATAACTGTCATTACTAAAATATACAATATGATGACATATTATAGGATTAGTTGACTTCAGAATTAAAATGTCCTGATAATTTACTCACCCTCATGTCATCCAAGATGTTCATGTCTTTCTTTCTTCAGTGGAAAAGAAATGAAGGTTTTTGAGGAAAACATTCCAGGATTTTTCTCCATATAGTGGACTTCACTGGGGTTCAACGGGTTGAAGGTCCAAATGTGTTTCAGTGCAGCTTCAAAGAGCTCTACATGATCCCAGACGAGGAATAAGAGTCTAATCTAGAGAAACCATCACTCATTTTCTAAAAAAATAAATCAAAATGATATACTTTTTAACGACAAATGCTCGTCTTGCACTGCTCTGTGATGCTCCACGCATGACGTAATCATGTTGGAAAGGTCACGTGTGACGTAGACGGAAGTACAGATCCAGTGTTTACAAAGCGAATGTCAAAGACTAAATCAAAAAAATCCTGGAATGTTTTCCTCAAAAACCTTCATTTCTTTTCACCTGAAGAAAGAAAGACATGAACATCTTGGATGACATGGGAGTGAGTAAATTTTAAAGTCATCTAATCCTATAATAGATATTATACATAACACCATATAATAATGCATTAAATTGATCAAAAGTGACAGTAAAGACATTTAGAATGTTACAGATTCTATATAAACAAATGTTGTTCTTTTCAACTTTTTATTCATCAAAGAATCCTGTGAAATAAAATGTATCACAGTTTCCACTGTTTACAACATTGATAATAATCATACATGTTTCTTGAGCATCAAATCATCATATCAGAATGATTTCTGAAGGATCATGTGACACTGAAGACTGGAGTAATGATGCTGAAAATTCAGCTTTGATCACAAATATATATTACAGTTTAACATATATTCACATACAAAAACGGCTATTCTACATTGTTATTTTTAAATTTTACTGTATTTTTGATGAAATGCAGCCTTGGTGAGCAAAAGAGTCTTCTTTCAAAAAAAATCAAAAATCTTACCATGTTCTGCCCGAAAATGAAATAAAAATAATTATTTACACCATTTTTTTTTTATTTTTTATTTTATTTTTTTTAGGTGAAATATTCCATTAAATGTGCTTCACAGTTGTTGAATAAGCAAATAAAAATATATTTTTATTTGTTTCACTGCTTTTGTATGTTGGGAGTAATAGAAACTGATGGGAGAAACTGTGCCTTATTAAACTATCCATTTCGGAGACATCGAGGGCAGGGAATATATGTGCTTACTGTGCAAGCGTGAGATACTTTTAGTCGTTGTATAGAAGAGAGAGCTCGGCACGGATGTTAAAGAACCTGACCTTTCCTCGACACTCGAAGGTGTGTGAGGCTGTGAAGCGGCTCGGAGCACAATCCCCATCCTTACTCAATGGCCTATTCAAAATGACATGCACTCTCACACCGCCAACAGTTCTTCCCTTTTTGCTGTCATATCTTCTTGAATCATGTAATTCTTTACTCTCAGAGCCCACAATTTGCCCACCCTGACCATATGCCATCCATTTCTATCCTGAACAGGTCAGCTAAGTGCACACACAACATTCCTGTGTCTCCAAACAGCCCTCGTTTTTTCCAACACAATGACAGTGAAGAGAGCGGCTACATCGGATTTAGTAATGGACGAGGTACATAATGACAGACCACTCTCTCTCTATCTCTATCTCTCACACACACACACATTTTGACATAATTCAGCTGCTCAGCTCTTTTGAATATTACCATTTGGTGTTTGCAAACACATAAGCCCACATAAACCAAACACATTTCAATTACATGAGTGCAAAAAGACAAAAACAATGTATAAAATCATTCATTTGCTTCTTTCCGTACAACAGAGTTTGTTAGATTGTCTCCCGTCAGGCATATTTCATTATCTTGTAGCTCACACATGATTTTTGTGGGTTTAGTCTTCTGTCAACATTGACAAACAAGCTCTACTCCAGCTAACAGGGAACGTTCTGGCAAGGTTCTCTCAAAGTTATGAACAAACATTATTCCATTAACATTAATAAAATATTTGTTCAGCTTTATCTGGTCTTTAATAATGTTCCTAAAACGTCAGCTCAAAAATTTTATTTATACATTTTATTTTTCTGAAACGTTTTAGTTTGACGTTCATCTAACATTTTTTTTTTTTAAATGTTACAACTTGTTTTAGAACGTTCCGAGAACATTCAAAAGTAACGTTTGCAGAATGATAAAATTAAATGTTTCCTTTACAACATAAAAAGAAAAAAACAGGATGTTTTGAACGTTTAGAGAACATTCAGAAATAACGTTTTCAGAACGTTAGCAAAATGTTCTTAGAACATATTCTTGTTGCTTTAGTGTCTGAATTATAATTTTGTTGCTGAAAATGAGAAATGAAACAGAAACAAAAACAATGATTACTCAATGTTAATATAAAGTATCAAAACTTTTAAAGAGTGGAAAGGTGGGTCAATTTGAGGTTCCAGCCACCAAGTAAAAATCCCATTTAACTGATTTGAACACTAAACCACTAAAGACAGACTGTGAGCTGCGAGGTTCCCAGACAGCAACAGATCTAGATCCCATATGTGGATTCCACACGGTCCAGATGTGGGCCGGATCTGGGCCGACACTATGTTGCTGTCTGGGTTGTTAATCAGTGGTATATGCTTTAGCTGAAGCCACCAGACCACATTATTAGGGCCCGAGCACCCTATAGGAATTGCTCAATCAATTATTCTTCTCCGAAATTTATCGCATTTTTGAGGGCCTAAACATGCTCGAAAACTCATGAAACTGTGGTGGTGAAAATTTACGTCTGATATGGGTTTCAGAATTAGGTGTGGCAAAATGGCTCAATAGCACCACCTACTGCATACATATAAAAAATGAAGCGCCCTTTGTGCTACATTTCACATACAGGTATACATTTCAGTACACACATGTAACAGCCCAATACCTACAAAAAAGTCTCTTGGAGCAAAATCTGAAAACCAACAGGAAGTGAGAGATTTTGAATTTTTTCTGCAAAATTTTTGCAGTTTTTGCCATTTCCAGGCATTGTACTTTAATGAACTCCTCCTAGAGCTTTAATCAGATCAACATTGAATTTGGTCAGTCTAATCTAAATGCCTTTGCGAAGATCTTGAGGCATGTCCATGCACTCAAAAAAATGATTTTTTGATGCTGTTCACTTTATGTAAACAACTTATTTTGATTCAACACCATTGTATTAGGTTTCTGGTTCAAATTTAATTGCTTCATGTTAATTTGACTTAAAACAATTACTTTTTGACTTAACTTGATGTTTTCATATTAAAATAACATGTTTCAATCAAGTAAACTCAACCAGGACTCAATCAAACAAGACTTTCACAACCCATCATGCTTTGCAAAGGGGCTGATCTAGGAGTGTAAATGTTGAAATAAACTGTTATTTTAAGCAGTTTTTAGCAACATGAGAAAATGGAGAGACTTTTTAATGTTTACTGTTCTATTATGTTGGTATTTAAAAGTTTCTGTTATGTTAATAGTTTTGGGGTTACCATCGTGGTGAAGTGTAGAACATGTGCTTGGGTTGAGGACCTGCTAACAACAATTAAAGTTGTTTTAATAATAAAAACAACTGTTTTGGGCATGCCATAAAGGGAATATACCCATCTTCTGGCTAACGCCTAACAAAAAGAGACTTTGCAGAGTGAAGATTTTGTAAAAGTTGTGAAAATGGTTCTTGAATGTGTCAAATGTGTCTTGAATGCTAAAATTAAGTTAACTTTATGTGCAAATTTTATTTCAACAAACAGAAAAATTAAGTAGTTTGTACAAAGACTAGTCTTGTTAGATCTACGTAATAAAATTATGCAAAAGAATTCATTATATTTTTTAAGTAAATCAAGCATATAATTTTTATCAGTGTGGTCACCTGACAAATTTCGATGTTTCGCCATGAAACAGGAAGTTGTTGTAACTTGGGCATACAATGCCCAATCTGCCTAAAACTTCACGTTTTATTAGAGTCCTGGCCTGAAGACATCTACGTGCCGGTGACGTGGGTGCGAGGGCCCTTTCATCACTGCTTGCAGCTTTAATTTTATCTTTTTTTTTTTTTTAACAGCAGAATTCCTGGTGAAAATTGCATTGATTTCACATAGACTCAATGGAGTCAATCTCCCTATGCCCTCAAACTACTCAATTATTTGCATACTTAATATGCATATTTTGTATTAAACATAAAATATGTTGTTTCTATATATATTCTATCAGCATCGTTGAATCAATAGTTTTATATTTATACATTTTACATCATTTACAATACTTCATTGCATTGTAGTTCTCCCCTCATTGCTTGTTATTTTGTCACTTTTTTAGCTTTAAATCAAAATTTGTAATTCGCCTCGTTTGGTTTGGTTCATGACTCCTAAATGAAGACTTTTCCAAAATCCCTATATGGGAAAAAATACTTCTGGAAACAAGGCCACTAAAAAAGTGGATGGCAGTGTCGCAACCTCCTCTAGCATTTCAGCATTCAAGCAGCACGTCTAGCTGTATTTCTTAATTTGCTTAAAGTTTTGTCACTGATAGCCCAGGGCAAGACATCTGAAACTTTTCTATTAACATCCTGCGGAGTGGTTTCCTTCTCTTTGACAAGCAACAATCATTTATTCCTAATGAAAATAGATTGAAGCTCCCCTTAGTTTCTAACCAAAAGCGTCTCTAAAGAGCTGTTCTACTGTAGCTGCTGCATTTACAGAGCCTTCAAAAACTTGGATCTGTTCAGATTTTATTGCTTTGCACAGAATTACTGAGCAATTAAGTGAATACTTTTGTAAGATTTCAAATGACAATCCATCTATCTTTGTGTGTTTCTGTCACAGAGACGACGCCACCATCACAATGTGTTAGCTTTGCACTAAACAAAGCACTTAGCACTGAGGCTTGAAGTTCAATTTCGGTCTCATCCAGCCTTAGACTCTTCTTACAAATTGGCGAGTCTCACGCGCCTTGGGCAGACTAGATGCGATATGAGATTTTTCAGCAAAGGGTCCCTTCATGCTACCCTTTCCCAGCAAGATTCATGAAGTGTATGTGCTGCTGTTGGACTGTTTCTCCTATCTTTGTCATATGAGACGCTGTAGGGTCTATGGTGGCGTCTTCTCATCTTTCTATGAAACTGTGCTACTGGATATTCTTTAAATTCAGGCCTCATTTTCACAATCCTCTGCTAGAAAAAAATCCTGATGATTCCTAATGTTGTCTAAAATCACAGACTTGTAAAGTATGTAATATTTCTGCCTGAAATCAGAGATTTTACTTAAAGCTGTACCCTATATTTCTCAACATTATTGTTTGTCAAGTCACCTTTATTTATATAGCACTTTTTACAATGCAGATGAGTGACTGTTAATGAAATTTTGAAAATGCTAAACTCACGTCAGACTGGCTATTTTTCACTTAAAACACCTGGTTATACAGTATCTTCATTGATGCTTTTTGAGTATTGTACACTCTCACTGAAAAAAATACTGAGCAATATTTATATATCATAACAGAACAATACTGACCAATACTTATATCTCTTAATGGAACATAACTGATCAACATTTGAATCTCTTAATTGTCTTTGAACGCTCGTTATACTCTATCGTTATACTGTATATCATCATGTCGCCCAGCCCTAAACCTTGCTCTATGGTACAGCACTACGGCATTGAACATCTTGTAAAGAGACGCAGTGAGAAATTAGCCATGAACAGGCATGAGAAGGGTTGTTTTTGTGCATATGCATTTGTAGGAGCTTCCCTTTCAGACGCAATATTTATGGGAAGAGAGTATTGAAATAAATCATGCACATAATTTACTAAGATTTGCTGTAGTCAATTTACTGGTATCAGCGCCTTTATTTAAAGCATAAAAACATGTCTTAACACATTTCATGCTTGACATGGCTGCGATAGTTGCTTTGCTCTTGGTAGATTGCATTGGTCATAATGGAGATGAGCTGCATTTTTAACTAAACACAGAAAACTTTGTATATCATTTTTTTGCTGTACACGACAACAGCATTTTGTCAGCCTGAAAACGCAATCTTTTGAAATCGGGTTTCAAAGTGCAAGTTTTTGAAAACGAACAACAAAAATGCAAATTTGTGAAAACGGTGATGTCATACGCATGCTTGTTACGTGTTCAGTCTATAGGCACGTAATGTTTCTTTACAAAGTGACATCATTGCCAACTACTGGCCTGACAGCAGAATGCAGCATTTTTAGTCGTTTTTGTGAATCCGTGTAAATGGGGATCGTTTTTACAATGTTGTCATCTGTACAAGAACAAGCAAAGGAAAAAATATATTTTTTCTTCTTCATTTAGGGGTAACACGAAGTTCGAAATATGTGAGCAGTGATATACTGTTATCGAACATCTCACACTGCTGATAGTGTCGTTTAGATGATTATGTAAATATGTGATGTGCGGAGCCTCAGCGCACACCTCCTATTATTATTATTATTATTATTATCATGGACCAATGGTAGTATGAAGGTGTTTTGCAGCTGGAGCAAACTTTTCCTGAGAGTTTGCTTTGGTTTGCATTTCGAACTCCCAAAATGAACTTTGTTTTGGCCTGATTTAGTTAAAAATGACATCAGTTTATTCTTCGATTTCGCTTGAACAATATCGGGGCTTTAACTCTCAGGGGTCGACGGTCGCGCAGGCGCTACCACCTTGTTTTTTTCTTACCAATTCTTATCGAAATACTCCGTCAGTTTTGGACATACAAATAAGAGTTATACATCATTCAAAACTATGAAATGTCTTCTTTTATTTGTGTACACTCATAGTCAAAACAAAATGTTGTGCTTTTTGTAAAATAAAGAAAACTAACATGATGTGCAGTCTGCTGTCATTAGATTGTCAGTAGATCAACCACAGAATTTTCCACTCCCATCGGCACTTTTATGGGATTGCGGTCGCACACTAATTTACCCTGATTAGTAAATTTGGCCCATAGTGTCTAAAGCAAAGCCAACATTCTTAAAATCACATTCTTCAGTCTGGTTCTGCAAGAACACTCTACATCTCTTTCCGAGATCGTGAATTTGAAATAATTCCAACGTGATTGGCTGTGTGGCAGGGTGGGCGAGGCAGTTGTGTTGACCTCTTCAGCAGTTCCCATGGTGACGGAGTTTTGGATTTGAGAGATTTATAGTGTCAGCCACATCCAGATGGCTGGTGTACCTACAGTGACACGGATGAAGGCTGGAGAAGGGTTCGTGAGGATGAATGTGGATGAATACCTCTAAGCTAAATGAAGGTCACAGGTTAGAAGAAAAGAATGGCTTTAGTTCTCAGGGTGGCGTCGTCTACTTTTACACCTTCTTCAGGTCAATGCAGGAGCCAGACAGTGGGAATAGATCGGGTACAGAGACGAAGCCTGGACGGACTCCAAATGCTGGGGGGAATATGGGTCTTGGCCAGACAGCGGTGAGGTGACCGGCGGACATGTTGCTCCAACACACACATACACACACAACCGCTGCGCACTTGTCACTCGAATGATGAAGCACCTGGATGCTCCTCTTGTCTCTCATTTTCTCTCTCTCCTTCATGAAATCCTGTTAAACTGCAATCTTATATGCCAGTTCTACTATCTGAAGCAGAACTCTCTTTCTTTCGCCTGCCTTTTGCTGTCTCTCTAAGAATAAATGATTTTTCTGTTGTTTTAGCACCTAATTCCCTAAATGCATGAGCTGAATCAGTCACAAAATCTGCACTCAATGCAGTTTGCGAATTAGTTTTAGGTTGCATAGAGCTGCACGATTAATCGTTAAAAGATTGCAATCTCGATTTCAACACCCAGGCAATCTTATTCCTAAATGACAACGATTCGGCTTAGTCTATTAAATCTTTGACAAGTACCATCATATGGTACGAGATATGAAACAGCTTCACAATCCACTTTTCAACCATGCAATGTCATTATTTCTGTCGTACAGTAATTCAAATGATCGCAGAAGTACTATAAACGTTTATAGTTCGGATATAAACACTGATGTCTACAGTAAAGATCAAAATAAAGAAAATCATATATTGAAAGTAACATGGTGCTTAAAGTCCCCCTGTGGTGAAAATCAAGTTTTTAATGTTGTTTATATGTCTATGTGGTGTTTTTAATGTGCTTTAGGAAAAACCAATCAAGTCAACGTGTGATCATCAACGAGTGGATCTCTGAGCTGGTGTGAGTGGAGGCGGGGCTCATTTGCATATTCATAGAACTGCGTATACTAAATGAGGCAAGGGTGTAGAGTTACATTCGAACAATTTTAAGCCATGAAGAATTTTTTTTTTAAGGAAACAAACATTTAAATATGTCATTTTGGTGATCAAAGATTAGTTTTAAGGGACACAATTATTGACTACAGGGGGACTTTAAGATAAAGATTGTATCATTACATCATTACACCAGTAGGTGGCAATAAGTGACTGTTAACAAATGTATTTGTCATTGAATCATTCACTCGAGAGATTTGTTTAAAAACACTGATTCATCCAGTAATGAATCAAGTGAAGTCTTTATGAGTGAGTCATTGAATCATTCTTTTTTAAATAATTCATTCAAATAAATATTTTTTTTAAACAGACTGCAGCAATTATGTTATTTTGTTTAGGTGCTAATTCAGAATCGTGATGTCTGTTTTAAACAAAAAAGTCATTATTCTCAGTTTATCAACTCTACTGCACAGGATGCCGCATTCTACTGCAATCTGACATACTTCACTGCGACTTCACAATCTCACTGCAGCACTTTAATTCAGGTACCTGAATCTTTAAAACGCCTGGAAGTGTTCCCAGTTATGATGCTGTTCTCCATCATCTGAGGAATAACTGCTGTCACGATCAATAGAACATGTAAAAATAAGATCCTTTTTAAATAAAATTCTGATTTTGATTAAATAACGGCATCATTATTTGCCCCAGGCATCAGGAGTTTTGTAAATAATGCACAATTTGAATAATGAGTCTAATTTATGTAGAAACAATAGAAACTAAATTATGTATACAATAACTTTTTTGGTTACAATTTATTTCAGTGGTCCACTTTAGACATTCTACTAACTGTTTACAACTACATGTCAACTAACTTTCAGTAGAGTATTAGTAGACTGTTAGGTTAGGGTTCAGGTTAGTAGAATAAGTTTACATGTTGTTGCAAAGTTACTTATAGTTAGTAGGAAGTCTGAAGTGGACCATTGAAATAAAGTGTAACCGACTATATATATGCAAATACTCACTATTTCAGTGCATTACCAATGAAGGCAGCATTCTTTTAGTATTATTTAAATATTATTATAGTATTTATTAATATCTAAAATTGGCTTTTGTTTTTTTATTTTTATTTTTAGTAATTTTGTTAAGTGCTTTTGTCATTTTTCTTATTTTTTTTTTTTTGTACTTCTACTTAGATTTAATTTATTTTTATTTCACTTTTAATAATTTTAGTTCTTCAGCTTAAATGAAAATTAGAAATGTTTAGAAATGTTTTAACATAATAAAGTTTAAATGAATGAAGTTAAATTAATGAAGTTTATTTATTTATTTTTTTATTTTGGGTTTTTCATCTCATATTTACGGAAGAGGATTAGGGCCAAGCAAAAATAAAAAAATAAAACCATCTCGAGATTAAAGTTGTTAAATTTCGAGAAAAAACTCGTTAAATTTCGAGAAAAAAGCCGAAATAAAATGTTGAGAATAAATTTGTTAAATTATGAGAAAATTGGTTCTCATAATTTAATGACTTTTTTCTCGTAATTTAATGACTTTATTCTCAACATTTTATCTCGACTTTTTTTCTCAAAATTTAACGACATTTTTCTCATAATTTAACGAATGTGTTCTTGTAATTTAACGACTTTTTTCTCATAATTTAATGACTTTATTCTCATAATTTAATGACTTTATTCTCAACATTTTATCTCGACTTTTTTCTCGTAATTTAATGAGTTTATTCTCAACATTTTATTTCAACTTTTTGCTCGAAATTTAACGAGTTTTTTTCTTGAAATGTAACAACTTTAATCTTGAGATGGTTTTATTTTTTTATTATTGCTTGACCCTAATCCTCTTCCATACATATATATATATATCTATATATATATATATATATATATATATATATATATATATATATTTTTTTTTTTTTTTTTTATACGTTTAGTTGTTTTAGTTAACAATAACAACACTAATAGCATGTGCTTAGAAATTAAGATTTTTGAGCTGAATTTCTACATGCAAAAGTGCCCCATCTACCGGTATTTAATGGATTTGCCCTAATGACTACAATTCAAGGGATTGAAAAAAAAAATAAAATCCTTCCAGCTGCAGCAAATTGTTCACATAAGTGTGTGTGTGTGTGTGTGTGTGTGTGCGGGCAAGCGTTTAATTGTGTGTATGGGGGATTTGAGGTCTCATAGAGTGCCAGTACCGTAGCAGTATGTGGGATAGAGAGATGGATTCCCCAGCGTCCAGATCCGTACTGAGATCAAAGGCCACTGTACTCACCATCCATACAACCTGTCACCACTTTCCCTCAATCTCGCCCCGTGCACCACACTCCTCACCCCTCCATCCCTCAACCAAACTCCTATTAAAGTGCACAACACTGATGGAGTGATCCAACTGCAACACGCTGATGGATCTCTACTGTGAAGTTATGCCATATTACCCCATCCATTTAACTGAATCACTTTGTTTGGATGGTTCATTTATATCAAAAGTTTCCAAAATGATTCACTGATTCAGTCCCAGCACAGCATTTCAAGACAATATTCAGTGGCTATTTCATGCTTTTATGTTTTCAACATTTAATTTAGGGTGCTTATAGTTTTATTAATTGATTTGGTATTATTTGATTAGTTAATGTTGCTTATCGCATTAACCAACGTTAACTAATGGATCCATACAGAAAAGTGTTTTTTTTTTTTTTTTTTTTTTTTTAGTGTGAAATATCTATAGGTTTTATGTTGATAAAATGCTCAAAACATTATCTAAATTGTTGATGCAAAAAACATTTAGCCACAAAAATCTTCACAAGCATTACAAGTTACAAGTTACACTTTATTTCAATGGTCCACATTAGAAATTCTACTGACTATATCTTTGCATCAAACCCTAACCTAACAGTCTACTAATACTCTACTGAGAGTTAGTTGACATGTAGTTGCAAAGATACTTGCAAAGATAAAGTTACTTATATAACTATAGTTAACAGAATGTCTAAAGTGGACAATTAAAATAAAGTGTAACCACAAATAATAATAATAAATACAGCTGCGAGCAGCAATTATCTGGATTTTAGTGCTTTAAGGCCTTTAAGCACATGCGTATTAGTTTTATTTAGTTTTATCGTAGATGGAAAAGACCATTTACAGCCAATGCAGGCAATTCATCATAGGAAATATATGGTTCATAAAGCTTTTTAACAGTTATCAAGATTGAGCCAAAAATCTAGGACTAGTTTGCCAAAGTTGGTTTTTGAAATAATCTCCAATATTTAACGAATGATTTGATGGACAGCTGCGGTCCTAGAGGCAAAGTTGCTCAGAATGAGGAGTTCTACCATGGCGGTATGAATGTTGTGGCCGTGTGCCAAAAATCCCTCGATACACGATACTTTACACACGTGAAAAACATGAAGGCGCCCACCGGTGGCCAATTTCTTTCGAATTTCTTACAGGTCTCTAGGTCCGTAAGTCAAACAGGCCCAGTGAGTTTCGTTCCGATCAGCCTCCGTTAACCTTCTCTGATAGCTGCTCAAAATTAATTTTGCCGATGGCGGACATGTTTTTTGAGATACATCAATGTTCTCAGAGACAATCATGGCACCTTGGACAAAGACACTGCATGCCCATTTTCAAGTCATTCGGACTAATGGTGAACTAGTTATACCGGTTTTCAGGTTTTTTTTTCCTGTTATAGCGCCACCAAGTGGCCAGTCATTGCGTCCTTTTTCACATGACCACAGAATGAGCTCTTACATAGGTGTGCCAAGTTTGGTGAAAATATCTCATTCTGTTCACGAGTTATAGCCATTTTAGTAAAAGTGTCTCCACCCACTTCTAACGTTTTGGCGACCCTCAGAGACCGTGAATCAAAATTCAAACCTTTTATTGATAATTATTGATAATCAGACTCCAGAGAATCTTGCTGGACTGGTTTGATTCTGATTGGGTCAAAAACTTAGGACTAGATTGCAAAAGTGGGTTTTTCAAAAAATCCAAAATACCCAGTAATTTGGGTCTTTCATGAGCCAAGGATTCCACTTGAGTCTACGCCTAACGGTTCAGGAGTTATGAACCATTACAAACTTTTGACCGCTGTAGCGCCCCTTCAGGCCGATCGGGGTGAGCCGTTGTAGACGGTGCGAGTACTAACAGCCCTCAAATTGGTCTGCCCAATCACTTTTAGGGGAGAATGCTGATCCTTGGAAAATTTAACAATTACAATAGGGTTTCAGCGCTACACACTTGAACCTCTATAAAGTATGCCAATATCAACGTTTTCAACAACAGGATCCAGATGCATTGCAAGCCAGTCTCTAGAAATGTGTTAAATGTGCCAACCACAAGACACAGTTCGGATATAAATCTCTTTTTTTCCCAATTTAATCAGTTACTACACACATCAAGCATGGCTGTGCTCGAACCCGCCAGGATACAGGAACAGATGTGCATGTACATTCATCTTTAGGCCTGTGAATAATTCTGCAATTTGGCATCTGCTACAGTCGTCCACCAGAGAAGAGGAGGAATAAGAGAGGCACGGGGGTGTAAAGATGGACAGAGAAGAAGGGAGGAAGCCGAAGGGAAAGAGAGACGGTGGAGGATGAATGTAAATAAGGAAGGGGAGAACACATTTCAAAGAAAATATGTGTTCATATATGTCCATTAAACGTCTCAGCGCCATGTTTATTCGGAGTCTTGTGGAAAACGATATTTCTAGGCAATTATTTCCCCCAAATCAGACTGTTTGATAGCGAACATGACCAGATTAAGTGTTAGAGCTCAAGTGTCTGCGTGAGATTTACTGTGCAGAGAGATTCTACCTCTTGCCATCCTCGCTCAACCCTTTGCAGTGTCCTGATTAGTATTCTGCAGAGGAGCAGGCCATGGTCTAAATATAGCCAATGAAAACAAGACCAGTAGCATCACACTGCCTGCACTGGAACACTGACTGCTCACCAGTCAGACACCGGTCAAATCAACACCACCGCAACACGTCAGGGAGAAAGAACAGATATCAGCTCAAAAGAGGCTGTCGTTTCAGTATTTAAAGGTGATGCATTTTTTGTCTGTGCAAAAACACCTTCTCTTATCCCACATTAATATGCAGAGACGACTATAAATAGCCATTCGTAGGCTGATTCACCTGAAATGTGTGAAACTGTGGGGCTTTCAAAACATCGCTTTGCTCTGACAGGAGAACTGGCTCAACCAGTGGTGTGAGTTTGGGAGCGGGGCTATCTGTTTGTCCGACCAATGGCTGGAAATGGGTGGAGGGTTCTTTTCTGCTTTTGCAATTTCGATGCAAGTGCCACAGTAATTACACACTTCACCATTTTAAAGTTCAAGTCTCTTAAACTGCATTCAAATAATCAATAGGATAAACAAACATGCTATGTTGCAGAACATTTCATCCTATCATCCGTTTGAGATTCATGGGAAGTTGCATATATATTTCATGCATGCACTTCATCTCCCCTTTGGCCTTTTACATGTCCATTAATGCTACCTGAATCTTTAATGTATGTCCTGTGTTACTGTGCAACAAAGACAATAGAACAAACTGCAAACCTTGTCTGGGTTGTCTGAACGTTTAGTCGGCTACTCGTCTTAAGGAAGCTTAAGAGGCTGGTTTAAGGTCACGTCTACTAAAAACCACTCAGACGTTTCTTAGGGATTGTTCAGCCGGAGCTCAACTGGATGGAACTGAACGCACAGGTCTGGAGACATTAAAATTTTAACTTCTGAAAAATCATGGCAAAGAGTTACTTTTCTATTATTGTCTTGGGAAGCCACTTATTGTAAAATAAAAATGTATTTTTATTTTGAAATAATTTTTTGGGAGGATTTTAAAATAATAAAATGAGATAAAAAAATAAATGAAAAATAAAATTGTAATCTATTAACTGAATGAAGTCTCTCTAAATAAATAAAATAAAATAAAATAAAATAAAATAAAATAAAATAAAATAAAATAAAATAAAATAAAATAAAATAAAATAAAATAAAAATATTTTAACTGAACAAAGTTTCCCTCACAGCTGTCTCTGTGAATTTTAAATAAAAAATAAAATAATAAAATAAAATAAAATAAAATAAAATAAAATAAAATAAAATAAAATAAAATAAAATAAAATAAAATAAAATAAAATATTTCAGCTGAACAAAATCTGGCTGTTGTATATGGCCATTTTGAAATTTTCATTTTCATCTTGGTGTAAATAATTGGTTTATAAAATAAAATAAAATAAAATAAAATAAAATAAAATAAAATAAAATAAAATAAAATAAAATAAAATAAAATAAAATAAAATAAAATAAAATAAAATAAAATAAAATAAAATAAAATAAAATAAAATAAAATAAAATAAAATAAAATAAAATAAAATAAAATAAAATAATTGATTAAAAAAATAATAAATAAAATAAAATCCTCAAACAAGTATAAAAGTTGTTGGCCATTTTGAAAATTGTATTTTCATCTTGGTGTAAATAATTGGTTTTAAAATAAAATAAAAATAATTGATTTAAAAAAAATAAAATTATAATTAAAAAAAATCCTCAAACAATATAAAAGTTTGTGGCCATTTTGAAAATTTTCATCATGATTATTTTCATCATGATGTAAATAATTGGTTTTAAAATAAAATAAAAATAATTGATTTAAACAATAATAGTAATAATACAAATCCTCAAACAAGTATACAAGTTGGGTAGGTGAGTAGCTGAACTCACAAAAATCATCTTGACCCATCCTGAGACTAAACCCAATGATCGTATTTTAATTAACCCAGTAATGAAGAAGAAAATGTTTGCAAGATGAGCTCCGGTGCTCCTGAAGGTGTGAGCAGCGCCCAGTCAAACTATAAACGCACCATAAATGAGGATGGAGGATTCGGATGCGTCACTGGATGAGACTATTAGCAATTTGTAAGGTGACCTGAAAGTGGATAAAGCCTCCCTCTCTTTCCAGACCACCATCATTTGTCTCCCTCATACACAGAGGACGCATCAGTAACGTCCTCGCATGGCACGGACAGATGCTAGCGTGCCGTGCAAACACACACACACACACACACTCTCTCTCTCTAAATTACAGCCCCAAAACTCAATGTTCCCGTCAGCCGCTGCACACAGCACAAACTAGGGCACAGTTAATCTGTTGAAGAGATGGTAGAGGTGTCCTAGTTTATTTGACACACTGCAGTTACTACACACCAGGCTTTGGATGTTGAAGGTTTACAGGAGGTGCAGTGTACATAAAGAAAGGTACACAGATACAACGAGAGGTAGATTTGTGTTTTGGTTATTCAAGCTACTAACAGAAAGTTGCCCTAAGATTAAAGAAAGCACTCATGTGGCTTGAACAAATATGAACAAATCTTTTTTAACTGAACCAAATCTCTCAGTTTTGTGGATTTTCCTGCTCTCAAGACTAGCATGAATGTTTTATTGGTTGGATCTACTGAAAGAATCCACCATTTTCACTGAATGTGTCTGTGCTTTGAATCAAGATTCAGTGTGACACTGAATGAGATCTTTAGTTTGTGAATAAACAAAAACAAAACGAACCATTGAATTGGACAAACTGTTTTAACACTGAACATTTAGTTCATGACTAAACTTAACAAAAAAAATGTGACTTTTCGTTCGTTATTGGACAAGGAATCTTGTTCATACACTAAAAAATAACCGTAAAAAAACAAAACAAATTTACACAGTAAAATACCGTTACCCACTTAAACGGTTGTTTTCAAGAAAGTAGCCTATAGGCCTCTTTTCTTAAAATGGCAAATATTACCCAGAATGCATTGTTTTATGGTATATCACTGTTTCAATGGAAAACAGTACACTGCGTTCCAAATTATTATGCAATTGACATATCAGTAAGATTTCAGTACAATAAACATTCAGATTTTAGTTTTTCTAAGAAAATGTTTGTTTGTTTATTTATCCATGTCTTTTTAGATAACTGGTATCAATCTCAGACAAAATAATTTGCCAGATCTATGGAAACCCTACTTAGAGGTTGTTCCACATTATTAAGCAAGTCACAGTTCTCATGCAATATGTAGAGGAAGAATGAAAAGCATGAAATGGTGCAATGTTGTGCAAAAGGCATGAAAACAACTAATATTGTGTGAAACTGAAGGGAGATTATCAAATTATCATAAGATTTGTGAGTGATTTAGAGCACAGCAGAACTCGGTCAGATAAAGGCTTATTGAGGAAAGTTCCTGTCAAAAAAATTAATTGTATTAAAAGGGCAGCTATAAAAAAAGCCAGTGTTGAGCAGCAAACAGGTATTTGAAGCTGCTGGTGTCTCTGGAGTCTCAAGAAGCTCTCCATGCAGGCTGGCATCTACTGCGTAAAGATGCATTTCAGCCACTCCAAACCAAACCTCACAAAGAGAAACATTTACAGTGGGTTTAGAAATACATTTTCAAAGTTTTATTGCTGTGGTGTTTTTTTGCAGCATGGGATAGTGCATAGTGCATTGTACAAATAGTGCATTGTACTATGCACTATCCTCCTTTTTATACTATAGCTGAAAATGACCATTTATGAACTCCACATATCTTGCAAAAGTCATTTTAATACCCTCCATCTCACTTCCCAGTATTCCAGCCCAAATCATCACCCACCAGCTCCTCGCTGACGTCGCAGTCTTGTTGGAACGTGGTGGCCATTCACCAACCATCCAGAAATCCATCCATTTAGACCATCCATTGTAGTACGGCATTAGTCAGTGAATAAAACTATTTAAAAATGAGTCCACTGTAAATGTTTCTCTTTGTGAGGTTTGGTTAGTGGTGTCTAAAATGCATCTTTTCGCACAACTGCCAGCCTGCATGGAGAGCTTCTCGAGACTCCAGAGACACCAGCAGCTTCAAATACCTGTTTGCTGCTCAACACTGGCTTTTTTTATAGCTGCCCTTTTAATACAATTCATTTTTTTGACAGGAACTTTCCTCAATAAGCCTTTATCTGACCGAGTTCTGCTGTGCTCTAAATCACTCACTAATCTTAATCTCCATTCAGTTTCACACAATATTAATTGTTTTCATGCCTTTTGCACAACATTGCACCATTTCATGCTTTTCATCTTCAGAAAGATCTTTCTTCCTCCCCATATTGCATGAGAACTGTGACTTGCTTAATAATGTGGAACAACCTCTAAGTAGGGTTTCCATAGATCTGGCAAATTATTTTGTCTGAGATTGATACCAGTTATCTAAAAAGACATGGATAAATAAACGAACAAACATTTTCTTAGAAAAACAAAAATCTGAATGTTTATTGTACAGAAATCTTACTGATTTGTCTCTTGCATAATAATTTGGAACGCAGTGTATTTTACTGTGTACATTTATTTATTTATTTTTACAGTCATTTTTTAGAGTGTAGATAAAGTGTTTCAACTAGGATATCTCTTTCATGATGTAACTAGGCATCTTGTTTATATATTAAAATAAAATAAAATTCATTTGGTTTTTCAGTCCAGCATTTTTCATTCCAAAATTTGAATGAAATATTTTGACTCAAACCCCGTTACTGTCGGCACAATAAAGCACAGCATGGAAAAGTCTCTCTCTCATGAATGTTTCTGTGGTTTTTAAAATAAAATAATATAATAAAGTATAATAAAATGCAAGCTACAAACAGAAAATTGCCATAAAAGCCTCATATTAAAGGATAAACAAATGCACAAATCTTTTGGTCTCTCTCATGACTGTTTTGGTGAATTTTAATCAAACAAAATAAAACAAATTAATAAAATAAACTATAAAACTGTTTCTGTTGGCACAATAAAGCACAGCCTGCAAAAATCCTAGGCATCTTGTGTATGAATGAACAGACTGAGCTGTGACATATATGATTTTGAATGAATCGGTCGAGTAAATGATTCAATGACTCACTCATAACACACTGACTGCTGTATCGATGTGAGCGCCAATGAAAGAATCTTTCTGGTGAACATTTATTCAAATGTTTTGAGTCACAGGGATGGAAAATCCCCACCTCTAGCATGTGAATGAGTTTACTCTCATGCATCCTCAGAATTCGTGTTACTTTTCTGTTCGGTCTGTTGAAGCAGCTGTTCACAGTCAGACGTATGAGTCGTTGTGATTCAGCAGTCTCAGTAGCCAGGTCTCTTTTCATCTGCTCTTAAAGCAACGCCCCATTACCCAGTCCACTGTATCCGTTCCTTTTGAACTCGCAGCTTCCCATTAGGCATTTTCTCAGCACTGTGTCAGTCATCCTCGAGCAGGAGACATTACTGACAGATATTTTGACAATCTCACAAAACGCTGCCAAACAAACGTTTGGCTTGTCCTTTCAAGCCGTTTTTGTGCCATTTCTCTAAAACCTTTCTCTGTGTTTAATAGCTTAATGCCTCTTACTGAGATGATGCCTTGGGCAGAAGCCTTCTCTCTTTTCCAGCTTTGCCCAGAATTTTATTTCCCCCCTCTTTTTTCCATCCCAGAATGTTTGTCTCTCCAAGCGAACCGCTGAGAGGAACCAAACTGGCTTCTGTTGAATTACAAACAATATAAAAGGGAGTCACAATGCAGAAAGCCACACGGATTAAAGCGTTCCACAGCAAACGCACTGAAAGCGCATTAAAAATGTTAAATATAAAAAAGCATGGGCTCAGACTCAGCATGGTCCACGTCCAAAGGCTGTGTCTCACATATTGGCTGAGCTGGCATTGATCATTTTACAGTTGGCTGCCGAAGGTTTGCGGCCAGCAGACGTGCAAAACAAATTCACTCAGTAGGAGCCGCTCGCCTCGCTGCCCTTTATAGCAGTGCTAAAACACTGGCCGCGGTCTCTAGGTCGAGTAATAGCACGACTGCTGTCAGAAAATACTGCCGAAAGTAACCGTTCACGCTACTTGTTTCCTCGTGTGAGCATGAGTTGTCAGTTAAAGTGTTTGTGACAGATACACTGTAAACAGAAAAGGTTCTATATGGAACCTTAAAGGGTTCCGTCAGACACTTCATAGAACCTTTTAGGGGGTCATGTGATTATGTTATGGATTTAGCTTTAATTAATCAATTTTGTTTTAATTCATTTTTTAATTTTAATTAAATTTTATTTAACAACCTGAGCGATTGTCCAAGGGGGCTTCAAAACTGACTTAAAATCATTTAAAATGAGACAAAAAACAAACAAAAAAAATCAATATTTCTTATTTTAAATCACCACCACAATGTTTTTTTGTTTTGTTTTGTTTTGTTTTGTTTTGTTTTGTTTTGTTTTGTTTTGTTTTGTTTTGTTTTGTTTTGTTTCACCCTTCAAAGAACCAAGATTCCAATGGTCTTGCAAAACCTGGATATAAAAGTCTAAATTTAGGATATAATAATCTAAATTTAAGACCTGGAAAAGTCATGTAAAATATAATCGTAAAGCTTAATGGGCATTTCTCTAGTTATCTTCTCTAGTTATCCGAAACTCTGATAATAAATATCAGGTTGAGGAAACAACAACAACAAATCCAGTAAATCACAAAAAAAAAAAAAAAAAAAAAAAAAAAAAAAAAAAACCTTGAAAAGTTATAGGGCCTTCATATATTGTTATGGATAATGGGAGGACTTGGAGCTGACAGGTTGAGAACCACTGTAGTAAAATTTACTGGTCCCACTTTATATTAGGTGGCCTTAACTACTCTGTACTTACATTTTAATTTAAAGGGGATATTATATGAGAAATAATTTCTTGTTTTTTTTTGCCATATAAGAGGTCTTTGTATCATTATTACATACTCCAAGTTCCAAAACTTAAAACGTCCTCGTCATCAGTAAAAAAGCATTTATATAATCAGGCTGTAAAAAAGCTTCGTTTGGAACAGAGGTGTCATGTGACATCACAGGGGCACAATCATTTGCATACGACCGCCTCTGGAACAAGACAACAACGCCTACTCTTACATCATCGCATCATTGTCCCCGCCCACTGATGTTCAGTTGATGAGCAGCGAGTGGAGTATTGGTCTAGTTTACGATAAGATAACAAGAATGCAAGATGTTGCGTTGTTCCTGGCTGTGGAAAAACATTGTCTTTGCATAAGCTGCTGAAGGATCCCGATGTCAGAGAAAAAAGGATTCAGTTTATTTTTAACAAACGTCCTAGTCACGTCAGTGCTGACTTGAGTGTTTGTACTGTACATTATATCAGTGGTGTTCAGAGAACAAGTCGCAATACGATACTAGTACATGTACCAACTGTTCTGGAATCAGCAAGGACCCCGCAAACTGTAAGTAACGTATTTCATTTTTAAACCTGTAATGACAGTTAAATTCACGATGAACAATCCTAGTATTTTGACTTCAAAGAAAGCTGTCAATCACGCAATGAGAGTTTATCTGGACTCTTGCCAAAAAACTCCTGTTATAGTGACGCTCTTACACTACACAATGAATCTCTTACTGTATTTACATCGTGTTTGCATTGTTAGTTATGGTGAAAGCATTTCGTGAGAGTGCAGAAGATCACTGCAGACTGTCATCTGCTCAATGTTCATCACTGCAACCTTCCATGTGATAGGAACAGATCTAAATATAATGCAATCAACACTTTTCAGGATTCGACAGCTGTAATAGTAAATATGTAATAAAAGTATTCGAGAGAGTTCCACATGTAATACTTATTTCAATTGCAAAGATGTCAGCCAATCACAGCAGTGGGCGTTTACACTGAAGTCTGACAGCAGACACGCCCCTTCAAAAGGAGCGTTCAAATCAGAACACTAAAATCAGGGTAGAAAATAGCCATTTATTTCTAAATTATGACAGTTTTTATAAGTGCACCTCATGAAACATTATGAAATAATAATAATAAAACACATTTCATGACCCCTTTAATCATATGATGCAATGCACCTATTGTTTTTACATTGTATTTATATTTTAAAAATACCTGCATGTAATTACATCTGTACTTAATTACTGTAATTAAATGTGTAATTACACTGTTGACCCTTCCCTTACACTTTAACCCACCCTTAAAACTACCCATACCACCAATCCCTAACTTTACCCGTATCCACCTCAATAGAGACGCAAGTGTTTTGCAATACAATATGAACACGATGAGTACATTGTACTTATTTTTTGACGTAAGTACATAGTAGGCCACCTAATATAAATTGGAACCAATTTACTTTATTACAAGAGAAGAAAAAATGAAGTAACCCATAAACCATAAAAGTACTATTCAATCATTTTGCCTCATATAGAACCTTTTTGGCATAAAGTGTTCTTTAATACTGAGTCGAGAACCCTATGGTTCTATACAGAACCCCACTGAGTGTATTCGGCCACTGTTTAAGGTATGCATTCAAGGCTTGAACCCGGTTTAATTGCCTCCCGTTGCAATGCTCGTAGTCTATATTTGTCAGATTTCAGACTGGAACTCCAGTTGCGTTCTTTAACAAAGGGTTCAGCGGGATCTAAAGTAACGTAATGTTTTTTAACAACAGAGATCGTTGAGCAGCTCTCGACATCCCTAGATTTTTTTTTTTTTTTTTTTTTTCCCCTCTCAAGGTTATTCAGCAGTGTTGTTTAGTCAAAGATCAATACTATAGCCTTTGCTTGCCCAAGGTTTCCATAAAAGAGGTTCTTTGTGAATGGAATAGCAGCTCATATTGATTTGCTTAGCTTGTTTTATATGTGTGAAAAAAAGATTTATTTACAAAAAGCTATAGCTTCAGTGACAAGTCTGACTGTCGCTCAAAAAATGTTTTCTCTCTGGGTGCAATGACACATCCGTAACGGAAAAACAACATTGTTTTGCGGCAGGAATATCACTTTCAGTGTGGAAGTGGGTGATGTTTTCCAACAAGCCATATATATTCATTAAACTCGGAGACAGGTTTTGGTGGAAAAATTAGTGGTATAGGTTGTGTATGGCGCTGTGTTTACCTAATTGCATGACTTCTAGTTATTGCATCATACAGACGCACTTCCCTCCAGCGACACCTCAATCTTCCCCCCTGCCAATGCTAAACAAATATCCACAACACCACAAACTCAAAGTCAAAGCAACCTTGAGGACGCTGCTGGCCGATATTGCCACCTGTCAATCAAATCTTGCAGCATTAGTGGTGAGGTGTCACTGCGCTCGAGGAGCCAATCAGCTCCTTTGATTGGCCAACAATGACAAATGTAGGTGTGTGGCCATATCTGATTGTTTTTATTACAATTTTGGGGCTTTAGCTACTTTTTTATTAGCAGAGACAGCAGAGATATGAGGGCCTCCTTCCTCATATAATGCCATCTGCATATTTTTACACTCATTTATACTGTGTGAGAAAAAATATTAAATGTGTGACACTTTAAAGAAGATCTGTTGTTTCTAAAATTAAATAATTGTTCATATATATATATATATATATATATATATATATATATATATATATATATAGTATTAAAGCCTAAATAAATTGTTAAATTATCAAAATATTTAGTGTTAGATGTGTAAACGTAAAAACAGACATTAACTACAGTATATCAATAGTATTAACTAAAGATATGTATATTATTACTACTCTTTATATTATTTGTCTTTATGCATATTAAGGAATAATAAAAATAAACAGTAGTAATAAATATATATATAAACAAAAAGCTCACAGGAAAAAAGCATTGACTAAAACATGTCATTAATATTTTGCTGGTTTTCTCATTTTTGCATGTTTTTCCCCCTTTTTTTATTTGTATGAAAAAAATATGTTGCACAATTTGTCATGTTTCATTGTGTTATCACAAATAAAACAATCAACTCAAAGCACAACTATGCAATATGTCTAAAATGTATGTATAAATTTATGTATAAAATCTTTAACAAACGTTTTAATAATATTTGGGTGAAGATAAAGGGTGAATATAAAGGTTGAAGATCTCAATTTTCCTATGCTGGACATCACTTTTGGCCACTACTGTATGCATAGAAAAATAATATAATATTTATTTATATTATTTGTGTGTGTATTTGCGTGTGGATACATGCACAATATAAATAAACACTAGTAATAATATACATTATTTTGTTAATGTCTTTATTTAATACTGCAACTTTGAAATTTCCAGTGCAAAGTTTTTTTTGTCTTTTACTTTTTGTCTCGAAACATCTTGTTGCGTTAACAGTTCGGCTACGGATCCAACACCATATTGCTAACACACTGGTCATTTTGTGTATTTATAGTCTGCTGTCCTGCTATAGGGAACATGTATTTTCTCTCATACAGTTACAGTAAACAAGACCATTATACTCCAGCAGTTTAATTTAGTGAGTGTTTCTCCTGTGCTGCTTCAGGTGTCTTACTGTCCCTGGCCTGTCCGGTTTGGCTAAATCATCTGTCCGTGTGAAATTCCCTGCAGGTGCATCTTTAAGAGCACGAGGCCTCTTACTGAGCTGTCAGAGAGAGAGACACATACTGTTTTCCTCTGCCGGAGGCATCAATTAGTGCTGCTGCAGAAAAGTGTTGGAGACACATCCACAACACGGAGGTGTTCAGGCCGGCCGGCAAGCGAGTTTATGTCAAGGTAAAGCACTGTATGAAGGACTTTCTCTAACAGACTCATTATGGTGCGCGCTAATTCCCATTTTAGTGAATGAGCACTGCAGCAACATCCATCTGGACCATTATGATTTCCTAGAGAGATTCAATGAGCATGTGACATGTATCTCTATAATTTAACATGTTTCATGTGTAATCTAATTATTGCTGAACTCAATTTTCATTTGACTTTTTTGCTTCTGTATATTAGTTGAGTCCCACCTTACATTTGATTATGGAATATTTTTTTACAAAAACACAGAAACCAAAATTAAAGTTTTCATTTAGACAGAAACCAAAACTGAAAATAACGTTTATTTCAGTGTTTCTCAACTCCAGTCCTCGGGACCCACTGCTCTGCACATTTTGTATGTATCCCTTATTTAACACACCTGATTTAGATCATCAGCTCATTAGGAGAGTCTGCATGAACTGAATTGAGTGTGTCATATAAGAGAGACATACAAAATGTGCAGAGCAGTGGGTCCCGAGGACTGGAGTTGAGAACCGCTGGTTTATTTAAAGGGGCTACAAGTAGTATTCAGAAACCCTTGTTATTAGTGACACCGGTGGCCGTTAAGTGAACTGCAGCAGCAGCTTACTGCTCATGTTTTTAATGATGTTTATGTGGTGTTTTAAATATGCTTTAAGACAAACCATGTGCAAATTGAGTATTTTCTACTTAAAACTGCAATGAACCAAAGACAGTCTCACAAATGTGGTTTGAAATCGCGAAATGTTTCTGACGTCACAAACTACCAATCATGTCAGCTGTGGATCTCTGAGCTCATATGCTAAATTACATATTCATAGATCTGCTTATACAAATATAATTATAAGGCATTTTTTTTTTTTCAAGGAAAATAAAAAAACATTAAATTAAATTTGGCGTTTTTTTGATCAAAGATGAGTTTTAAGGGATAAAATTATTGACTACTGGGGGACTATAAAGCTGTTCACACATTGGCAATACAAAAAGTGATTAATACATGAATATTCTTACATATAACCCCTTTAATAACCAATTAATCAAATTTATATAATATAATCATGTATTTTATTTACATTATTAGCATTTTAATTGCACATAAGGTGGTTTATGCATCAACTTTTTTTTAATAATATATTTATGCTTCTACTCCAATTTGTTGAAATATATACATTTAAATATCAATATGTGATATAATGCATATATCTCCAGAGTTATTTTCTCTAGTCTTATTACACCTTCTGATGTTCATTCACATTTATTTGGTGCTGCAACTAGTAGTAAAGCAGAAGAGATGATTGGTTCACGTTTATTGCGTGCATTTCCTTATAAAATTGACAGAATTTGAAAGCTGAGACCTTGTTTCATATCAAAAGTAACAAAGCACAAAGATTATTGTGAATATTGGATGTGAGGACCTACGAATCTTGGCCAAACTAACTTTTATACTTGGCCAAAAATAATGATATTAAATCAGAACAAAAACAAAGGTTTACTGACAACCCTAATCATTTTGCATGCAGTGAACAATTTCATAAGTTTTCTACAAAGAATCTACTGGAAAGAGCAGCACATAACGATCGGATCTGCGGTTTCGGTGGCGTTTATCTGGAACTCTGTGTTCTTTCAGTGAGGTGATGCTTTCTCTGCTTTCTAAACTACCAGCAGCCCGAGTGAAATATGAGCAGAACACTGACTAAAGCCTCGAGCTCTGAGAAACAGGAAGATCAAAAGAAATATCAGCACCAGTGTTGCAACGGTTTGTCAGAAATGTAAACAAATATGCTGTTCATGACCGTCTTCTAATGCTCAGCGCATCTCGCCGATCAATAAGCCAGCAATCACAAGCCACTAATGAGGCTGTAGTGTGTGCATATTTCTTGAAACAAATGAAAAACTGAAGAAAAAGACAATAGGCAGTACTGACATTTCTAGACCATATCTGCACTAAAACGAGAGCTGTGCTGTTTTTATTTCAACAGAGCGAGTAGAGAGCAGACTTGGAGACATTGATCTTTTTGGACTGATATGTTAAGTAGCAAGACGTTTCTGTAATTTACATAGCAATTGGGAGAGATAATGTTGTGGCATACATCAAAGCTTATTAAGGCAGACTTTAATTAATTGGCAAATGTAAGCACATCACAAGATGCATAATTCTCCATAGGAGAGAGAGTGTTTTTGCAGCACAAAATCATGTTCTAGCTGAAACAAACCATGCTTTTGTTGTAAGCGCCGCACGATGATTCATTTTTTCACAAACCATTATACTGACAAACAGCAATAAAGCTCATGTTTTTAATAGGGTTGAAATTTAGTGATAATAACAGACCGTACAGCAGTTTACACACCCGAACTCTTGATGACAAATCATTTTTGTGTTGTGATAATGGTACAAAAGAATAAATATAATAATCATTCAGCTTCCTAAGACTACATATATACAGTTTAACGGTATAAAAATGGTATTTAATATTTAGACGTTTAAACCGATCAACCTTGGATTTTCAGCTGAAGGTCGCAGTCATCCGCCATTTCATTTATTGTTACAGCCCAGGCTTTTAGTCAAACGAGCGCAGGAATTAGTGGCTTTGCCCATTAGTCGTTTAATTGCCTCTGGACGAGTGACATGCATGCAGAATTACAGACTGACTGAGGGTCAGAGGGGATGAATTTATAGCAATTAATGAGACTGTGGCTTGTTCACTGGTTCAAATACCAATGGTTTTAGCAATATTCTTGTTCTTTATAAAACATTTGAACCACAGCAGCTGAAGAAGATGCATTTACGCATTTGGCTCTTTTAGCCAATGCATCGCTGCATTCAGTTCATTCCCTGTGAGTCGAACCCATGACCTTGGTATATAAGTCGAACCCATGATATATATATATATATATATATATATATATATAAAATTTTTAAGCAATGCAGCAATATTTTTTAAGCAATGCAATAATATATGCAATGATATTTCAAGCTAAATATTATTGCATAAATTAAATAATAAAGGTGTGTGTGAAGTTTCAGCTCAAAACACCCCACAGATCATTTATTGTAGCTTGTCAAAGTTGCCCCTATTTGGGTGTGAGCAAAAACACGCCATTTCTGTGTGTGTCCCTTTAAATGCAAATGAGCTGCTGCTCCCGCCCCCTTTCCAGAAGAGGGCGGAGCTTTAACATCTCAACAACAACAAAGCTGGAGAATCTCACGCAGCCAAAATGAGGATTGTCAGTAACGGTGTTCAGCCTTACATTGTTCAAACATTGAACTTTGAGTGTTGTAACTTTGCAGATGTTGTTTATGATCAAACAGCAACATTACACACTAACTAAAGTTTAAAAAGTGAAATCATAATTAAGGACCCCTTTAATGCATATATTAAAGTAATCCTCCAGTAAAAAGTTATTCATGGGTATTTATACTCA